>NW_015167099.1:115429-129313 GCF_001447785.1 Gekko japonicus | reverse complement strand
TTTACCCCCCCCCCCCAAACACCAAGAAGACAGAGCATCACTTGCCCCAGAGTCCCTATCTATACCTTGTGGCTAATAGCCACTGATGGACCTCTGCTCCATATGCTTATCTAATTCCCTCTTGAAGTCGTCCATGCTTGTAGCCGCCACCACTTCCTGTGGCAGTGAATTCCAAGTGTTAATTACTCTTTGGGTGAAGAAGTACTTCCTCTTATCCGTTCTAACCCGACCACTCAGCAATTTCATGGAGTGCCCACGAGTTCTTGTATTGTGACACAGAGGCAGGCGATGGCAAACCACCTCTGAATGTCCCTTGCCTTGAAAAGCCTGTGAGGTCACCATAAGTCAGCTGTGACTTGATGGCCAAAAAAAAAAAAAAAGGTCAACTTCTAGAGTTATTAACTTGAGATTTTGGGGTGGAGCCCAAAAAGTGCGGGGTCTGAGGAAGGGAGAGGACCTTCGCAGTGTACACTACCATGGAGTCCACCCTCCAAAGCAGCCATTTTCTCCGGGGAAACTGATCTGTGTAGTCTGGAGATCAGTTGTAATTCTGGGAGATCTCCAGGCAGCCCTATCCATCCTGCCCCCCCCCCTCCCCTGAGCTGCTGCCAATCAGAGCAGGCTGTTTCGGCCAACTTTGCAGAGTTTCACAACTTGGGGGAGGGAAGGGACATACAAAACACTGAGGAACGCGCTCCAGGTAGCAAAAACCAGCAGTAAGCCAGGAAGAAGCAAGGTAACCTCGCAGCAGAGGCGTTTTCGGTGGCACCAATCCAGACCAAAGCAGCCGCGCAGCCTCCATCACTCGCCTCGACATCTCTGGGCGCAACGGGGGCTTTGATTTCCATCGGGTGCCACAGAAATACAAATAAATAGCTCTAATAATCCCGTTGGCTCCCCTCCATCTGCCAGAGCTCCGATGCAGCTGTCAGCATCGGAGGAAAGAAAAATAAACCAGAAAAACGCTTGTAACCCCCCAACACACACATACACACACACCGCCGTACACACCCCTGCAAAATTAAACAGCGGAGATGTGGAAACTAAGCAGAATAACAAAGCGCTTGTCAGGGATGGGGGGGGCAAAGAGGGGGGGGAAAGAGAAATATTCAGATCTCCCTTGCAAGCAATTTATTAAATCCGCCAGCCCAGAAAAACAACTCTTGGTGCTAAGAGGGGGCATTCCTACAGAGGCCTGTGGCAGCGAGCAGCCAGCTCTAATGAGTGAATTATGTATCAAATCCCAAGGAACAAAATTAATGGACGGCGTGGCTGCGGCGAAGATGAAGAAGGATCGTTGGTTCCATCGCACAAGCAGAGGCTTGCAAAACACACACACACACATATATTTTAAAAACTCCCTTGTACTGCACAGCCAGATTTATCCGGCGCGCAAGTCCCTACGATCGGAAGCTTCCCTTGAAAGAGCAACTGTAACCTACGCCGCAGACGATATAAAAACACAGCAATAAAAGCCACGCTTGGTCGCCTTGTTAGGCTGGTTTAAACACACATTAGCGTCGGCAGAATTCAATCGGCCTCAGAACGCACTTGCTGGCTCAACCGGCGCGTGTGGCTTGTTAGAAGAGAGGAGACGGGAGAGGGGACTGCGGGTACAGTGAGCAACGCGTGCTTTGTTGGCCAGCAAAACATCCATCGTGGGTGGTGGTGGGTGGCCAGGGTTGCAGGGAAAGGGCTCACAAAGACCCTTTGGTGGCAGTAGTGGGACTCCGCACTTCACAGAGATCTATGCACAATAGGTCTCCAAAGTTCACAGAAACCTACTGTGCACACCTCTCATACAGAACCCCTCGCCAAGGGCCTTCCCTGTGCCAGAAAGGAAAGGCAGGTTTTGCCCTCCAGGGAACACTACGCCCTAAGTAATGTTCCCCCGAGGAAGTGCCCTTGGAGAACACTCCTCTCTTTGATAGGGGTTTTGTTGATTTGTTTGTGTCTAACCCAGGGGTCGTTTCGTAGAAAAAGAGCTAGGGGAACTCATTAGCATAACTCATTAGCATATGCCACACCCCCTGACATCAGGAACTGCGATCCCCCGCGATTCCCCCCGAATTGACCTCTGGTCTAACCTGAGGACTGAACACATGAAGCTGCCTTATGCTGAATCAGATCCTTTGGTCCATTAAAGTCAATAGTGTCTACTCAGACCGGCAGCAGCTCTCCGGGGTCTCAGGCAGAGGTCTTTCACATAACCTCCTACCCGATCCTTTTAACTGGAGATGCCGGGGATTGAACTTGGGACCTTCTGCATGCCAAGCAGATGCTCTACCATTAAGCTACGCCCCCTCCTGACAGTTATATACATTTCATTTTTTGGTGCTTAATGTTGTTTTATGATTCATTTAAAGGTAAAGGTAAAGGCTCCCTTGCTCGAAAGCCAGTCGAATCCGACTCTAGGGTTGCGGTGCTCATCTCCGTTTCAAAGCCGAAGAGCCAGCGCTGTCCGAAGACGTTTCCGTGGTCATGTGGCCGGCATGACTAAACACCAAGGCGCACGGAACGCTGTTACCTTCCCACCGAAGTGGTACCTATTTATCTACTTGCAATTTCTTGCTTTCTAACTGCTAGGTTGGCAGGAGCTGGAACTAGAGATGGGAGCTCACTCCATCATGTGGCACTCGGGTCTCAAACTGCTGAACTACTGACCTTCCACAGCCTGCAGTTCAGCGCCTTAACCACTTGAGGCACCACAGCTCCTTTTATGATTCATTTATATTATGGTTAATTTGTACACTGTTGTGTGTTTTTTTTATTATTTATTGCTTTTGTAAGTTGTCACAAGCAGGTCTCTGGAGAAGCAGCATATACATTTTCTAAAGAAATAACAGATAAATAAACCCTGCTGTTCCTCCAAGGGATGCTCACCTCAACTCTCTTTACTGTGGAAGGTGGACCCATCTGAGAGCTAAATAACTGCCTCTTGGTCACCCAGTAAACTTTGAACCTGGGGAGGGAGGAGCCATGGGTCTGTGGTAGAGCATCTGCTTGGCACGCAGAAGGTCCCAGGTTCAATCCCCAGGACCCCCAGTTGAAAGGACCAGGCATTAGATGATGCAAAAGACCTCAGTCTGAGACCCTAGACAGCTGCTGCCAGTTACATGAACGCATCAACATATGAAGCTGCCTTATACTGAATCAAACTCTTGGTCCAACACCGTCAGTATTGTCTACCGAGACTGGCAGCAGCTCTCCAGTGTCTCAGGCAGAGGTCTTCCTCATCATCTACTGTCTGGCAATGCTCCCTCTAAGCTGTGGAGTCTTGTGAGCAAAAATTCTACTTTGTGAGCTACTGGCATTAAAGCGGTGAGCGAGCGATTTGGCTACTGCATAAACTAGTTTGCTCTGGAGCCCTCCTTCCTGAGCTAAGACAAAAATCTGTGAGCCGCCTTCAATGGACTTGAATCGAATATGGAGTTAAAAGCTAACTTGTCAAGCAGTATGTGTGACCACCATCTCTTGGGTTTTTAGTGGGTTTTCTTTACTTTCTCCTATAGTTTGTAGATCCCCTCCCTAATTTCATTGTAGTTTATAGAAAATGCAATTAAAAAATCCCCTACGGGGGGCATTAAAAAAAATCTGTGAGCCGGAGGCTAGAAAACTGTGAGCTAGCTCACACTAACTCAGCTTAGAGGGAGCATTGCTGCCTAGTTCCTTTTTAACTGGAGATGCCAGGGACTGAACCTGGGACCGACTGCATGCAAAGCAGATGCTCTACCACTGAGCCACAGCCCCTCAGTCTCAGTAGACGATTCCAACTCTGATAGACCAAGGGTCTGATTCAGCTTGAAGCAGCTTTCATGTGAACTTGGGTCTTCCCAGTCTATCACTCTAATCTCTGCATCAAATTGGCTCCCTCGCTCTAGGACAGAGGCTACCCCCAACTCCCTGCCAGCCATTGATTATCAAGCCCGCCTGAGTCTCCGTAGTCCCATCAGTGGCATTCTAGCTGCCGGTCGCAGGCAGAAGTGATGAAAACTGGTATGCATGTGCAGAGAGAGAGAAGCACAGACACAGTTAAGGCCATGGCTGTGGGGAACAACAGTGCCAAACGAAGAGGCATGACACGACCCAGTACAGAATCCGGTCCAGGCGAACAGTTCCAGAGCATATGCTCACCTCCTTCCCCTCCCCTCCAGCCCAGCCCGCCAGTCAATCAAATCTTCTGCAATGCAGACTCTTGTCTCAAGGATACATACTCGGCGCGAGACATAAAATCCGTTTTGTCTATATACTAGACCAGGAAAAGCTGGATTCTGCAACCGGCATAGATTTGGCTCATTGTGCTGAGCTGCTTGACAGAGCACTGGGTGTAGGGCGGCAGCTGAACTACAGATTGGAAAGCCTCCAGCTCAGATCCAGCCTCTGCTGCAAAAGCACCCGGTAGCTATAAGCAAGCCGCTCTCTGTCCTCTCTACAGTACTGAAGAGAACAATCCTGACCTACCCTATAGAGCTGCTGTATGAATAACAATACAATGATGGGAACAGCTATGACTGCTGGTCAGGGGTGCAGCCAGAAAATTTTGGTTGGTGGGGTGTGGGGGAACCTGGAGGGGCAGCCCAGCCGCCCCTGCTGCTCCTCTTGCAGCAGCAGAAGCAGCAGCTCCGGCTCCGCTGTGACCTCTAGTCATCCTCTAGTCCTTTCATTGGAAATACTCGATTCCAGGCTGCTTTTTTGTGTAAGTCGGGGGGGGGGGAATCGCCGACTCTCTATTTTGCATTTTGCAATTTTGTTTTAGTTTAGTTTACTGCATCTTTAAAAACCTATTTAGTTTTCGGCCTGGAAAAAAGAAAAAAAAGAGACTGAAGCTTTCCTGACTATGCCTGGGGTCATTTTGGAACACCCACAAGCATCTTACTTTTTAAAAAATTGTTTGTTTGTTTTTTAAATTGGGGGGGTTGAATTTTTGTCTGAGGGGCCAGTACTCATCTGTGGGGGGCATTGTCCCCAAATGCCCCCATGGCTATGGGTCTCCTGCAGGGGGTTGTATGTGTTAAGTGTCATCAAGTTGCTTCTGATTTATGGTGATCCTATGAAATCATGTCCTCCAAGACATCCTATCGCTAACAGCCTTGCTCGGGTCACGCAAACTGAGGGCCACGGATTCCTCGATTGAGTCATACCCCCTCATAGTGGGTTTTCCTTTTTTCCTGCTGCCTTCCACTTTTCCTAGCATTCTTGTCTTTTCCAGTTACTCTTGTCTTCTCAAGATGTGAGCAAAAGTACAATAGCCTCAATTTAGCCATTTCAGCTTCTTGGGAGATTTTAGGCTTGATTTTAGACTCCACTTATTTGTCTTTTTGGAGGTCCACAGTATCCGTAACACTCTCCTCCACCACCGTATTTCAAATGAATCAACCTTCTTCCTTTCAGCTGGTACCACTCATAGTGCTTAGCAACTGATGAGTTAGAATTGTAATTTGCCAGAATATGCATGTGTTTCCCCATCACATGCACCTGATATGCACGTGCCAGTTTGACGTAGTAGTTAGGAGTGGCGGACTCTAATCTGGGAGAACCTAGTTTGATTCCCCACTCCTCCACATGCAGCTGCTGGAGTGACCCTGGGTCAGTCACAGTTCTCTCAGAGCAGTTCTCAAAGATCTCTCTCAGCCCCACCTACCTCACAGGGTGTCTGTTGCGGGGAGAGGAAGGGAAAGGAGACTGTAAGCTGCTCTGAGACATCGAGTGAAGGGGGGGTGGGTATAAATCCAATCTCCTCCTCCTCCCCCGGCTCCAGCACAAACCCCGGGGCCTTTTCTCCACAGTTCTGCCCCACCACATTCCCTGCTCTCTTATCCTGATAGCCCTCTGACCTCTGCTCCATCAGCTTCACCACCCTCAAGTGTCCAAAAATCTCCCCTCCCCCAGTGTCCCTTATGCCTGGACCTCCTTCCTCAAATATTTGTCGGATGCCAGTTTGGTGTAGTGGTTAAGTGCACGGACTCTAATCTGGGAGAACTGGGTTTGATTCCCCACTCCTCCACTTGCACTTGCCTGGATGACCTTGGGCAAGCTGTAGTTCTGACAAGAGCTGTTCTTGAAAAAGAGCAGTTTCTGTCAAGAGCTCCCTCAGCCCCACCTACCTCACAGGATGTCTGTTGTGGGGAGGGGAAAGGAAAGCAGTTTGTAAGCTGCTCTGAGACACCTTTGGGTAGTGAAGAGCAGGGTATAAATCCAATCTCCTCCTCCTCCTCCTCCTCCTCCTTCTTCCTGTCAGAGTCCTACAACAAACAGGCTCAACAACGTTCCTTCCAGAAGGATCGAGTTTATTGAGTTCAGTAGAAGCAGGTCATCTGTGCGTACAGTTTCTGTGTAAAGGCTAACCCCACAAGCGGGAAAGGGGAAGATATACTGCGTTTGAAGCGTGGCCCTCTGATGGGGGCAAACCTATCAGAGGGGCAAGCCTTGCGTGCTTAAAGTAACGTCTACAAGTTGCCAGGGAGGCGAGAGCACGAAGCATCAAGGTCAGGCAACCAGATACGGTGCAGTGAGAAAGTGCAAGTTAACATCCCAGGACAATAAGATGTTCACTTTACAGACTCCCTTCTCCCACCACCAACCGCCGCCTTGAGCCGGTTCTCTGGCAAGGTGGGTTTAGAAATTGAAAATAATAAATACATAAATAAACAAACAAACAAACAAAATACGGCAGCACAGCTGGCCGCTTCCTCAAAACCCACCTCCACGAAGCCTTTAGCGTGCTTGCCCACACAACCATGCGCAATTAGATTCAAGCACAGTAACACCTTAAGAGAACGGCAAGAGTACCAGGGTGTGAGCCTCCAAGATTCAAAGCCCCCTTCATCAGACACGGCGGAACAGAAATGGAGACCTGAGTCCTTTTACCCTTGTCAGAAGGTGGGAGGGATACTGTAAAAAATGCTCATAAAGGATGGAAAGATGCAATGAGTTTCATGGTGCACCATGTCCTCCTTCCTGCCTTACTTCCCTGATGAAACTGGCCCTGTGCAAACACAAATTCCCGCGGGCGGGTTCTTTTCGCCTCGCCAGCCTCACATGCCGAAATAAAGTCTCTCCCTAAGCACATATAACGGGAATGAATATACCTCTCTTGCTTCCCCACCTCCACCTCCAGTCCTGCTGCACTCTCCCCTTTATGGCTCCTTGGGGCAGGAGCCCGTCTTCCCGCACTCCATAAAAGCCCCCCGCCCCCGGGGGGGGGGGGTGCGACGTGTTAAAACACACTCACGATACCCATCTTAATTTATTCCAGCATTTCTTTTTAGCACTCTGGATCATTAATTTTGTTTCGCTGGCCCTAGGGAGGGAGCTGCGGAGGCAACTGATGCTCTGGTCCTTCGAGCATTAGAAAATCCATTTGGCATAGATTTCAGCGGGCAACACCCACAGGCTTTCAAGCCTACCTTTGCCACCCCTGAGGGCGAGAGCCAAGCCCCCGGGATTCTCAGTAAGCTGGATTCTGTACCCAGATCCACATTCACACTCACACACACACACCTTCCTGCCTCATCTTCTCACCACCAAGTTCCTAGTTAACATATTCAAGCTTCACTCGCCCCCTAAGGACTAGAAAGATGCAAAAATAATTAAAGGCAGGGCTCTCACCAGGACCGCTTTTTCATTGCTTGCCTGCCGTTCCAACTTTTCTAAAGCCAGGCAGATAATTCCAGAAGGCAGCCATGTCGGCCTTCAGAAGAACAGCAAGATCTGAGTCCGGTAGCCACCTTAGCAACCAACAAGGTTTTCAGGGTAGAAGCGTTTGAGAGTCAAAGCTCCCTTGGCCAAGTGTCTGTCCAAGGGAGATATGACTCTCTTCTTGTTCTCCAAGGTGCTACTAGACTCGAATAAAGCCGAGCAGTTACTCCGGGCTCTCGATCCCTTGCCGTTTCACTACTGGTATACCATCAGAAGTCTTGACCTGGATGGCCCGGGCCACCCCGATCTCGTCAGATCTTGGAAGCTAAGCAGGGTCGGCCCTGGTTAGTATTCCGATGGGAGACCACCAGGGACTACTAGGGTTGCCACACCGAGGCAGACAATGGATAACCACCTCTGAATCTCTCTTGCCTTGAAAACACTACAGGGTTGCCATAAGTCAGTTGTGTTGTAGTTGTTCAGTCTCACAGTCAAGTCCGACTCTTCGCGACCCCATGGACCAGATCACGCCAGGCCCTCCTGTCTTCCGCCGTCCTCCAGAGTTTGCTCAATTTCACGTTTGCTGCATCTATGACACTGTCTAACCATCTCATCCGTTGCCGTCCCCGTCTTCTTCGACCTTCAATCTTTCCCAGGATCAGGGTCTTCTCCAGTGAGTGCTCCCTTCTCATTTGGTGGCCAAAGTATTTGAGCTTCAGCTTCAGTCTCTGGCCTTCCAGGGAACAGTCAGGGTTGATTTCCTTTAGGATCGACTGATCTGATCTCCCTGCAGTCCAAGGGACTCTCAAGAGTCTTCTCCAGCACCATAATTCGAAAGCATCTATTCTTCGGCGCTCGGCCTTCCTTACAGTCCAACTCTCACAGCCATACTTTACTACTGGGAATACCATTGCTTTGACCATGCGGACTTTTGTTGGCAGGGTGATGTCTCTACTTTTTATTATGCTGTGTGAGTTTGCCGTAGCTTTCCTCCCAAGGAGCAGGCTCTGACTTGACGGCAAAAAGCACACATAACATCGGGAAGGAAGTCGGCTCATTTGAAATGTGGTGCTGGAGGAGAGTTTTGCCGATACCGTGAACTGCCAAGAAGACAAATCGGTGGGTTCTAGATCATAGCAAGCCTGACCTCTGTCTAAAAGGTAAAATGACCAAACTGAGGCTATCGTACTTTGGTCACGTCATAAGAAGGCAAGAGTCACTGGAAAAGACAACAGTGCTAGGAAAAGTTGAAGGGAGCAGGAAGAGAGGAAGACCCAGCATGAGATGGAGGGACTCCATCAAGGAAGCCACGAGGGCCCTCCGCTTGCAAGACCTGAACCAGGCTGTTAAGGGCAGGACGCTTCGGAGGTCATTCATTCACAGGGTCACCATGAGTCAGAAGGGGCTCGATGGCACTTAACACCCACATACCATCTTAGCAGCCTGAATAGCCCCAACTCACCTGATCTTGTCAGAGCTTGGAAACAAAGATTTGGCCATGAGCAGGGGTCATTTCCCGCAGGAGCGCACAGGAGCGGAGCTCCGGCAGTAAAGAGCCCAGGGGGTGGGCACATGCAACAAGCCCCACCCCCTGCTCCCAGCAGCCCTCAGTCAGAGCAAGAAGCAGCCAGGTAAGTTGCAGAGCTCCCCCCGGCCCCCCGGTCCAAAACAGTCCAGTGGCACCTTTAAGACCTTTAAGTTTTATTCAGGTACAAGCTCTCCCTCCTCTGGGAGGACAGATCTATGCGTTCCCCCCCCCCCCATAGCTAGCAATCCAAAACAGTCCAGTGGAGCCTGAGCGGTGGCTGTTGCCTTCTGACACACTTCCAGTGATGTCAGGGGTGTGTGGCATATGCAAATAAGTTATGCTTATGAGTTATGCTAATGAGCTCCTGCACCTCTTTTTCTACGGAATGACCCCTAGCCATGAGTAGCACTTGGACGGAGACCACCAAAGAAGACAGGGGTGTCGATGCAGAGGAAGGCGACAGCAAACCACCCCTGCTCATCTCTTGCCTTGAAACCCCCACGGTCCTGGGCCATGCTTCCTCTAAGCTGTGGAGTCCTGAGAGCAAAAATTCTACTTTGTGAGCTCCTGGCATTGAAGTTGTAAGGAGGTGATTTGGCTACTGTATAGATTAGTTTTCTCTGGAGCCATCCTCCCTGAACTAAGACAAAAATATGTGAGCGGAGGCTAAAAAAACCTGTGAGCTAGCTAGCTCACACTAACTCAGCTTAGAGGGAACACTGGTCCTGGCCTTGCCGTGAGTCCGTCGCAACCTGACATGCAGTTATTACTATTATTACTATACCGTCTTCGCTGGAAGCACAGAAAAGGTCAAAACAACAGCTGGGGCTGACCCTTCCCCCCTTATTTCTAAGCTGGTAAAAATGGGTTTCATGGCAGGTGGGACGGGACGGCCGGTTACCTCGCCACGGCTCTGCGGCAAAGCAGCCCCCACCTTTAAACTGTTGCGATTTTCTGTCTAGACAGGCCCCAGGACATGGCTCTCGATGGTGGCGCTTTAATTACTGTGCCACTTACGACTAGATGGGGAAGTAATTAAACCAGGCCGGGGGTAAGCATTCCTCGCACGCGCCACTCCCTTTGGGACAATCTGATCAGAGGGATGCCGGCTTCTTCTTCGCTCCTGCCTCATCTTGATCAAGCCGGGTCCTTCTGATAGAAACACAAAATCTAGGTCACAGTCATCGGGGAAGCGGAGGAACAAAAGGGGAAGGTGGGAAGAACAAGAGAACCTGCAGCTGTGAATGGTATTACGGATCTTCTGCGCCCCTCGCGATTGCCATAATTAAAGATTTAAGGGGGGGGGGATTTGCCTCTCTCTCTCTCTCTCATTCTTCATTATACAGAGTCTTATAATGTTTGATATTTCGGTGCAGATGGGGGAGAGGGAGAGGAATCAAAGCGTCACGCGCTGTGACCCAAGGGGGAAACGAAAGCAAGTCATAACCCGATGAAGGGTGCTTTAACTCTTGAAAGCGTATACTCCCAAAATCTCTACAGCAGAGGTGTCAAACTCATTTGTTATGAAGGCCATATCTGAGATAAATGTCACTTTGTTGGGCCAGGCCATGTGTGCCAAAATGTAATGCCAGGTACCAGAGAGATAAACTGTACAAAGGATATCAGCTGGTAAGCTCTGAGTTGGTGTATCCCCACTGCAAGGCTCCGCAGGCTGGGAGTGGTGTGCAAAGGTCTGGGTAGACCATGGGTGTCAAACATGCGGCCCGGGGGACAGATGAGGCCCCCGGAGGGCTTCTATCAGGCCCGCAGTCCAACTGGCTGTCTTCTGCTGCTTCTTCCAGTTCTGCTCCCACGTCATTGTAGGTTTGCAGCTTACAGATACACACCTGAACAGTATACTCAAGGTTGCAACAGCACAGACATCTTGATGCAATAATTCAGAGCAAGAGGTGTCAGTTATCAGACACTGTTAAATGAACAAAACATTGCAAGAGTGCTAATGTTTTAAGCATGTTTTTATTTTAAGTAAAAAAACAACCACCTTTGTGCTTGTGTCCTTTATAAAGTTTATATCTCCACTACCTGGCATTACATTTTATGACACACATGGCCCGGCCCAACAAGGTCTCATTTATGTCAGATCCGGCCCTCATAACAAATGTGTTCGACACCCCTGGGGTAGACGCTCTACACTGCTTGACTGCAGCAAGTGGGATTCTTCCGCTGTGCTGAAGCCACAATCGGAGTGGCTCCACCCACTCTCCCCAAGCAGTCTTCAGTTCCCTCCCTTGCACTAGTTGCTCGCGGGCCACGTAAGAGCCCTGGACAGGCCAGATCCGGCCCCCGGGCCTTGTGTTTGACACCCCTGCTCTATGGTGCTTTTTTTCCTCTTTTGCTGCCAAGTCACGGCTATGGTAACCCCATGGTGTTTTCAAGGCAAGGGATGTTCAGAGGTGGTTTGCCACTGCCTGCCTCTGCGTCGCGACCCTGGACTTCCTTGGTGTTCTCCCTTCCAAATACTGACCAGCTTCGAACAGCTGATAAGATCGGGCTAGCCTGGGCTATCCCGGTCAAGGCCCCAAGATGCTACTGGACCTGACTCTAGTTCTTCTCCTGCAGAGCGAAACAAATCACTCTCAGGGTGCGTTCAGACGGGGCATTTGCAACGGTATAGGTGCCGGTTGGAATCGGTGTACTTACCGGCATTCACACGTAGAACATCTGCCTTCCGTCCCTAACCGCTGCAAAGAGCTTTAAACTGTTGTATTCTGCCACTAGGTCTCCAAGTGGTGGTATCCTGAGTGCACCGGTTGTAACCGCTTTACCACCACCACCCCCGTCTGATCGCTCTCCACCATTGTAGAGGCACTTCCATTCGGAAGACCGAGGCTTCCGCTTTTCGCCCGCCATTTTTTTTCGTTAGGTCGGCGATATGCGCTTGGGCAAAGCTTCGCCCCGGCGTTTGTTTTAAAAAAAAAGAAAAGGTCCTTAGTTTAAGGTTTTAGAGGAGTCCGAGACCTCAAGGAGGCCAGTTTGCTCTTTAAACTTTAAAGGTAAGTCCTCTCCTTCAGGGCATGCTTTTCTGGACGGGGTGTTTTGCACATGCACGAAGATCTTGCCTATGCGCATGCACAAACTGAGTTTTTAAAAACCCCACAAAGCGCCGACACCCACTGTGTGTGAACGGGTGTACAGCGATGGGCTCTGCAGACAGGAGGTAAGTGTGATCGCATTTCAGCCGGCATAAACTGCACCGGTTGGAACCGGTGCAGTTTATGCCGGCTGAAACGCCCCGGCTGAACGCACCCTCAGTGTCCTAACTATCCAGTTTTCCTGCTTGCTTACACAAGTTTCTAGTCCTTATGACTGTAGGGACGGGTTTCAAAACACGCTGGCTTTGCCCGACGTAAACAGAAAAGACAAGACAGCAGTGGGTGGAGGATCATATTTCATAATGCAGGGAAGGCCGTACAGTAGGAATTCCTGGGGCGACTGAGCATCACTTCACTGCTCATCGGGGCTACTTACCCTTCCCTAGAGACACACTGCGCAACATCCAGCCCCTTTCTTTAAAGACCGTTTTCCTGACCTTGTGGGACACCCCCAATGCTCCCTCTAAGCCATGGAGTCTTGTGAGCAGAAATTCTACTTTGTGAGCTACTGGCATTAAAGTTGTGAGCGAGCGATTTGGCCACTGCATAGATTAGTTTGCTCTGGAGCCATCCTTCCTGAGCTAAGACAAAAATATGTGAGCCACAGGTTAAAAAACTGTGAGCTCGCCCACACTAACTCAGCTTAGTGGGAACACTGGACACCCCTCCACTTTTTCTTGAAACTCAACCCCCCCCCCCAATCCCTTAGCCTTTTGCGGCAGGGAACATTTTCCAAACCTCTAGACAACTTTGTTGCCTTTTTTTGCACTTTTTCCAGAGCTACGATACCCTTTTTGAGATAACGTGCTCCATTGATTCTGTTTCACTAGAACATAAGAACATAAGAACATAAGAGACGCCAATGTTGGATCAGGCCAAAGGCCCATCCAGTCCAACACTCTGTGTCACACAGTGGCCAGAAATACCAGTGCCATCAGGAGGTCCAGCAGTGGGGCCAGGACATTAGAAGCCCTCCCACTGTTGACCCCCCCCCAAGCACCAAGAAGACAGAGCATCACTTGCCCCAGAGCCCCTAGCTCCTAGCTATACCTTGTGGCTAATAGCCACTGATGGACCTCTGCTCCATATGCTTATCTAATTCCCTTTTGAAGCCGTCCATGCTTGTAGCACCCACCACTTCCTGTGGCAGTGAATTCCATGTGTTAATCACTCTTTGGGTGAAGAAGTACTTCCTTTTATCCGTTCTAACCCGACCGCTCTGCAGTTTCATGGAGTGCCCACGAGTTCTTGTATTGTGAGAAAGGGAGAAAAGTACCTCTTTCTTTACCTGCTCTTTCCCATGCATAATCTTATAAACCTCGATCATGTCACCCCTCAGTCGTCTTTTCTCCAAGCTAAAGAGCCCTAAGCGCTTTAACCTTTCCTCATAGGGAAAGTGTTCCAACCCTTTTATCATTCGAGCCCTCGGGAGAAGCTACGGAGGCCACTGAAGCCCACCGGAAAATTCATAGGACACGGATTTTAGCGGGTGCCGCCACTGTGGACATTCAAGCCTACCTGTGCTGCCCTTTGGGAAACAGTGGGGCTCCAAGATTTTCAGTGGGGCGATAGAGGTTCATAAAATTATGCACAGGCAGGGCTATT
>NW_015167099.1:108474-115418 GCF_001447785.1 Gekko japonicus | reverse complement strand
TGCACAGGAACGGAGTTCCGGCTGGCTTCCAAGTTGGCCACGCCCAGCAGGAACTCATTAGCATAATAGGCCACACCCAACAGCAGAAACTAATTAGGATTGGCTACATTAGGGGTGTGTGGCCTAACATGCAAAGGAGTTCCTGCTACAAAAAAGCCCTGGGTTTTGACAACAAACAAGGTCAACAGAATAAGAAGGGAAAGGTGGGTGTGGCTGGATGACCACACTTCTGGTAACATGGGGGTGCGGCCTAATGTGCTAATGAGCTGTGCTATCAGGGGTGTGGCCCAATATGCTAATGAGTTCCTGCTGTTGGGTGTGGCCTATTATGCTAATGAGTTCCTGCTGGGCTTTTTCTACAAAAAGAGCCCTGTGCGCAGGGTAGAGAGAAGTGGCTAACAAGAACATTTGGCCCCCTTGCCCATAATGCTAACACTCGGGGGCACTCAATGAAGCCGATGGGCAGTACAGTCAGGAGAGACAAAAGAAAATATCTCTTCATTCAAAGAATTAACTTGTGGAACTCGCTACTACCAGATGGTAGTGATGACACTTAGTTTAGTTGACTTGTAAAGACAGTTAGACTTCTGGCTCTCTATTTGTATGCCTTCCGGCGTTAGCTACTAAGTCACCATCTGATGAAGAAGAAGAAAAGGATACTGGATTTATACCCCGCCCTTCACTTAGAGTCTCAGAGCAGCTTACAATCTCCTTCCCTTCCTCTCCCCTGTCAGGTCGGTGGGACTCAGAGAGCTCTTTTGAGGACTGCTCTTGAGAGAACAGCTCTGAGAGAACTTGTGACTGACCCAACATCACACCAGCAGCTGCATGTGAAGGAGTGGGGAATCAAAGCTGGTTCTCTCCCAGATTAAACTCCTCGCTCTTAACCACTACACCAAACTGGCTCTCAGATGCAGACAGATGCTGGACTAGACAGACCACTGCTCTATCAATCGTGTATTTATTAAATTTCTATGTTGTGTCTGTAGAGACCAGCTCATCTCTGCACTTTCATCCCACCCCTTCTTTGATGAACTCAGGGCAGCGTATGTGGTTCTCCCTTCTCACATCTTAATCCTCACAACAATGCGGTGAGGTAGGCTACACTGACAACAAAGTGACCCTTTGAGGCAGTGTAGAGATTCGAACCCGGGTCTCTAATTAGACACTCTAAGGGTGTGTTCAGAAATAGATTTTATCTGCACGATCACACGGTCAACATCTGCCTCCCGTCCCCAGCCGTCGCTTTCCAGCTCAAAACAGCTTTAACCTGGAGTATTTTGATACCAGGTCCCCAAGTGGTGTTTTCCTGATTCTCCGGTTCCAGACGCATTTTCCCCCTGTGTGATCGCTCCTGCGGTGTTGAGCCACTTCCAGTTTAAACCCCCTCCCCGTTCAAAAGCTGCCCGAGGCTTCCGCTTTTCGCCCGCCATTTTTAAAAAAGTGTTGGCGGTGTGCGCATAGGTGTTTAAATGGTGCCTAGTTTTAGTCTTTAGACGAGTTCGGGATCTCAGGGAGGCCATTTTCGGCGGTAAACGTTTAAAGGGGAGTGTTCCAGCAGTCGGGTTGAAGAGGAAATCGCTGTTCTACAGATGGCTGCCTTTGCGCATTCCCAAACTGAGAGAGAGAGAGAAACAACACCGACGCGTGTGGACGGTGGGGAGCAATGTGGCTGCGCAGCGATCCGGAGCAAGGAGGTGAGTGTGATCGCGATCCTCCAGGTTAAAAAAAACCCGCATGGAGCTGGAGCACTTTAACCCGCTCCCAGACGCCGTATGACCGTACCCTATAACCACTACACCACACCGGCTCCCATAGTTGAGCCACCAGAGCTGTTCCTGGGGGTTCGTTTGGGTGAGCTTCAGAAGGGACAGGCGTTGAAATGCAAAACAGTCCCTGGCAAGCGAGACTGGTTCGCTGGAGCACGGGAATATCACTGGGACTGTGTGTACACCACACTCAAAAAGGAAACGGAGAGCAGAGAAAAGAGCCTGGGAGCACTTTGATGACGCAGCGAACCACGTCTCACCGGCAACCAGCTGGAACCGCATGACAAAGTGGGACTTGTTCAGCGTAAGTCGCCAACTGTGTAACTCCTGAGGCAGAGCATCGGAAAGCTTTGTTTCCAAGCTGCGGGGAGGGAACGGGAAGAAGAAATTAAGACTCCTTTTTAAACGGTTGCAAAGCCAATGACCTTACAGTACAAAAATGAGGTTTTAAAAAAAAATCACCATAAAAAGAAGTGTGGCATGCATACATTATGCAAATGCAACCAATTTGCCTGGCCTGTTCTGCATAGATCTAGCCATTTTGGCTGTGTACAACCATGGGGTCAGGGTGTTTCGGGGGGGGGGGGTTGCTGTCAAGTCGTAGCCAACTTATGGCAACTCCGTAGGATTTTCAAGGCAAGAGACCTTCAGAAGCTGTTTGCCATCGCCTGCCTCTGCATAGCAACCCTGGACTTCCTTGATGGTCCCCCATCCAAATACTAACCAGGAGTGGACCAACCCTGCTTAGCTTCCGCGATCTGTTGCGATTAGGCTAACCTGGGCCATCCAGGTCGGGGGGGGACAGGCAAAGACCCTGAATCCCTTTCCTACCACCTGAAGCAGTACCTATCACCTTTTCACATACACACATGCAACCTCTGGCAACTGAGGGCTGGATCATCCACTGTCAGGAAGGGTATGGAAGGTTTTGCCCATTTTCCCTACCCTGCCATGGGCAACACTTGCTTCTTCCCCACCAGTGTTCCCTGGTGTAGTGGTTAAATGTGCAGATTCTAATCTGGGAGAACCGGGTTTGATTCCCCACTTCCCCACTTGCACCTGCTGGATGACCTTGGGCAAGCCATAGTTCTGGCACAGCTGTTCTTGAAAGAGAGCAGTTTCTGTCAGAGCTCTCTCAGCCCCACCTACCTCACAGGGTGTCTGTTGTGGGGAGGGTAAGGGAAAGGAGATTGGGTAGTGAAGGGTGGGGTATAAATCCAATCTCTTATTCTTCTTCCAAGCTGAGTTAGTGAGAGCTAGCTCATGGTTTTTTAGCCTCCAGCTCACACGTTTTTATCTTAGCTCAGGAAGGATGGCTCCAGAGCAAACTAATTTATGCAGCAGCCAAATCGCTCGTTCACAACTTCAAAGCCTGGAGCTCACAAAGTAGAATTTTTGCTCACAAGACTCCACAGCTTAGAGGGAGCATTATGAATTAGCGGCCATTTCTTTTTAGTGAAGGCCACAAAGCGTCATTATCAAGACAGGGGCTAAAGGGACTGCCTGCCCCAAGTGACCGCAGACATTAAGGAGCAAGACTCCTCCCACTGGAGTGACCCCCCCTTCCCCTCCCCTTCTCCATAGCCAGCCCTTGGCCCTGTTCTTCTGGTCATATTACAGTGTGACAGAACGCTAGAATGACAGTGTGACAGAACATTAGAACTGTCCCTTGAAGGCACACATATGAGCCTTCCCTTTCTCAGAGAAGTATATTTATCTCCTTGCGCCTTTCCCAACTGACGATACCTGACAATTTTGTCATTCGGAGGTTGCGCCATCTCAGCGGCTTAAGCTTCCTCTTCCTAATTGCTCGCCAAGGTTTTTAATTAATTGCTGTTCTAACCGATGCTATAGTTGCCGCCACAGTTTCGCTTTGTTTTCCATAATTGCCCGCCGTAGTTCTAAATTAATTCCTGGTTTAATTGTTATTATTTTTAATTGTTGTTTTATTGCGATCGTGAGCCAATTTAATAGCCGTTAAAAAGGACGGAAAGTGGTACGTAAGAAGCCGGGAGACAGAAAAGCATGTATAAACACAGACGCAACATTCTACACACCTTAGTGCAGGGGTTCTCAACAGGGTGCCCACGGGCACCATGGCACCTGCTGACATCTTTTCTGACAGCTGCCACGTGTTTTTTAGAAAGTGGGTGGAGGAGCTAGGTGGGGCTTTTGCCCAGCAAGGCTTCTGATTGGCCACTGGAGATTTGATTGGCGGCTGTTCAGATCTTTTAAAATGCTGCTTTGGTAGCAGCTGCTATCACATCACAAAAATCTCCACTGTGTGACTGGCTAAGCGGTGGCAGCCATTTTATGGCTGGCTCTGCCTCCTGTGTCAGCCATTCTAAGATGGCCATTTTGTGGCTGCACCCACCACACCGTGCCAGAATGCCAGGTGTGCCCCCAGGCTCAAAAAGATTCAGGGGCCCTGCCTTAGCATGGCCAAGAGACAGATTCAAAGTTGGAGCAATGTAAATCAAATGATGAGGCCGCCGAAAACAAAGATGTTTTGCCAGAGGAAGCTGCATGGCCCAGAAGGTGGGTCTTGACAGCATGGATTCTAGATAGGGTTGCCAGGTCTGGTTTGGAAAATACTTGGAGACTTTGGGAATGGACCAGGAGAGGGTGGGGTTTGGGGAGGGGAGGGGCCTCCACATGGTATAATGCCACAGAGTCCACCCTTCAAAGCAGCCATCTCTGTCAGCTGGAGAGCAGCTGTAAAAGCGGGAGATCTCCAGGCCCCACCTGGAGGCTGGCAACCCTAGTTCTAGAAGAGGGCCAGCCCTACTACTGAAAGCAGTGGATTTCAGAGACCGGTAAGCACTCATCCCACCCCCTGTCCCCTCCACAGCTGTATTATCTGTCTCCCTCATCAGCTGTCTCCACCCCCACCTGGGAGCCAAAGCAACCGCTCCCGATTCCCATCCCCTTTAAACCCAGCGAAGCAAGCTGCGGATGACCTATAAGCAGCCCTGTAGCCAGAAATTGGGGGGGGGGGGCAAATTTGCAGCAAATTGGACCTGCTGGCGGGGGGGTGAAGGGTGAACTTACTGTTACCACCGGTAGCTCCCATGTCCCCCCACGGCTCAGGTTCCCATCGGAGGGGAGGGAAAGGGGTGACCACCACACGGCCTCGCTGAGTCTCCCTGCTTCTGCTCAGCCAGGATCGTCGTGCGGCCTCATTGGGTCTTCCTGCTTCTGCAGCAAAACCTGCCAAGGCTGCCCCTCTGCCTCCCCCTCTTGCTTGGCCGCAGCCAGAAGCATGAAGACCCGGTGATGTCGCCTCTTTCCATCCCCTCCTGCGGGGGCTGGGCATATTCATGGGGGGCATCGCCCTCATGTGCCCCCCTGTGGCGAAGGACCTGCCTATGAGGTTTCCCAAATGCTCAGAATGCCCGCAAGAGTTTGGGAAGACCTACAGGCCATGTGCACCTTACCGTGCTCTGTTTAAAGGGAGGCAGGGAAAGTGGGGAGGGAAGGAGGATTAGCCACTCCAGGCGGAGGCAGGGGAGATAGATGGCAGCGCCCAAAGGCAGCACTGTTCGTTGAGCTGCATGTTTTCAGGACTCATCGGAGTGTCTTCTCATTCGGAAGGGCCAGCCAAAGCAAAGCACACAGGAATCTGCAAAAATTCACCCAGGTAGCAGGATCTGGCACTCCGATTTGGAATTTTTCTGTTTCCCTCCACTGCACTTCCGATAAGCGCCCAGCAGCCTTTTACGTTCTTCTGTGCCCTGATCAGAAAGTTTATTGCGTATTTGCTCTTGGCAAACAGGAGGAATGGAGAGGGGAATTACTCTGGCACAATTCTACTGCTCCATCGGAGTCAGTTGCTAAACATTTCTAAGCCCCCGTATGGTAATTTCAAAGTACTTTGCAGACATTCCGTCTTCTTTGTCATCCCTGTATTGCAGAGAGTGGAGGGGTATGGCTTGCCAACAGCAACCAGCCAAGATTCCAGGCTCACAGCTCATTCTCTTAACCACTACATAACTGGAGCTCCTAAAAGCATTCAGGTGGGTAGCTGTGTTGGTCTGAAGAAATAGAACAAAGTTTGAGTCCAGTGGCATCTTTAAGATCAATAAAGTTTAATTCTGGGTATAGGCTTTTGTGTGCACACACACGAAAGCTTATACCCAGAATCAAACTTTGTTGCTATTAAAGGTGCCACTGGACTCAAACTTTGTCCTAAAATGATTGCCACTCTCTGACAGTATTGCATTACATACAAATTTGTATGTTTCATTGCTCCCCAGAACAATTCACGACCAACTTTGCAACGCAGAACCAGCCGTCTCACGGGGTCAGAGTCAAATCCAACCTCAAAACAGGCACAATGAATTCTGCCCCAAAAAGCAGGTATGCGGATATGCATCACGGCCCATCTTTCTTCACTTATTTAAAACACTGATGGGCCGTCTTTCTACCTTACAGGAACTCAAGGCAGCTTACAATGTAAATTATTATTATTATTATTATTATTTAAAAAGGTAAAGGTTCCCTTGCTCGAAACCCAGTTGAAGGGTTGCGGTCCTCATCTATGTTTCAAAGCTGAAGAGCCAGCGCTGTCTGAAGACATTTCCGTGGTCATGTGGCCGGCATGACTAAACACCAAGACACACGGAAGAACAAATACATAAAATACATTAAAACCATGAGTTAAAATCAATACCTTACAGCTGTCAGATGAACTAATCAAAAGCCATCATGAATAAAAAGCCATCCTTAACTGCCTCCTAAGGACTGAGAGCGAGGGGGCCCGGCGGCACCTCCCTGGGGAGGTTGTTCGACCATTGTGGGGCTGCTACCAAAAAGGCCCTATCTTTGATCAATGGGGCAGTCAAGAGGGCCTCTCACTGTGACCTTAGTTCCCAGGCCGCAACAAATGGGAGAAGACAATCCTGCCGATACCCTAGTCCCATACCATGTAGGGCTTCAAAGGCTGAAACCAGCATCTTGAATTGGGCTTGGGAGCAGACCAAAAGCTAGTGTAATTACAGTAGGATTGGCTCACATGGTGACACCTGACTGAGCCAGGAACAGGCGCAGCTGGTGCAAGAGCTAGGCGAAAGCACTCTGAACAACCACAGAGGAGGAGGAGGAGGAGGAGGAGGAGGAGGAGGAGGAGAAGAAGGAGAAGAAGGAGGCGAAGAAGAAGAAAGATAGAGTATGACA
>NW_015167099.1:105048-108433 GCF_001447785.1 Gekko japonicus | reverse complement strand
GGGCCACAAAATAGGGATCTGGGGGGGGGGGGGGGAACGTGGCTGTTAGCCCCGGGGCTAAAAACCGCGCAGTTGCTCGAGCAGACCTACCTATCGAGGTCCCGTTAAGGTCCTGTGGTAGGGGGGAGGTGCCGATCACAGTCCTGCGGCACGGCCAAGAAGGGGGCGCAGGGCAAACGGGTTGGTTGTTTTTTAAAAAAACTCAATTGTGCGCATGCTCCCTTGGGTGCATGTGCGCATCCGTGGAGACTTTGGGGGGGGGGAACGTTTTCTGAGGGGACATGGGCAGGCGCCGGAACTACCTCCGGAAACGCGATCAGACGCCCGTCCTTGCCCCGCAGTTTCAGGAAACTAGTACCTCCGAGGTACTAGTTTTTTACTGCACATCTTCGGCGGGAAGCCTCGGTTGCGCCACGGAAGCGTGACGCTTCCCAGATGTGCCGGTGAGATCGCGCCCGGAAACTCCGCCTATCTTCCGTCCCTCTAGCGTGGCTAATGCTCCGTGTGACCGGGGCCTCAGAGCGGCTTACAAACTCCTTTCCCTTCGCCTCCCCACAACAGACACCCTGTGAGGTAGGTGGGGCTGACAGAAACTGCTCTTTTTCAAGAACAGCTCTTATCAGAGCTACGGCTTGCCCAAGGTCATCCAGCAGGTGCAAGTGGAGGAGTGGGGAATCAAACCCGGTTCCCCCAGATTAGTGTCTGCGCACTTAACCACTGCACCAAACTGGTTTTCAAAGGTGACCACTGGGTCAAGTGGCACTCTCAGGCTGCAAACCTGACTGACGTACGGCCTGATCCAAGACAGGGGAGATCTCACGTCCACAGCCTGCCTTTCTGCTAACCCACATTGGCTTCTGTTAACAAAGCCAAACTCAGACTGCTTTGCTGTAGGATTTAAACCAAAACAAAAAACTGTGTATGTAATATCAATCAAGCAACAATTACTCATGAAACTATAACATTTGTATCAAAGGAGTGTAATTAGAATGAAACAATCAACATTCACTACAAAGAAGCCCCTATCTACCCACACACTTTATGGACCAACATCTCCATACAAAAATAAAATTATTCAAAAAGAAAGAACTTATTAGTGATGCTTGTATTATAGAAGTTCCACAAACGTTTCCAAAGCAGGAGAAAGTTCAAAAGTAATCCTCCTAAAAGCTCTTCACAAAGAAGCAGGTCCCATCAATGTTATGTACGGAAGGCAAGTTCCATCAATGCTTCACGCGTTTGCTAGCTGACGGGTTCCCGCGTATCGCTGGTGCTTTTTCAAAAGAAGAACCTATAAACCCATATTAGAGAGTCTCTTGTAATCTCATGTTGACTCCATAGCCGTTCAAAGTCAAATGTCTACAATGGTCCAAAAAGTGTGTGGGTAGATAGGGGCTTCTTTGTAGTGAATGTTGATTGTTTCATTCTAATTACACTCTTTTGATATAAATGTTATAGTTTCATGAGTAATTGTTGCATGATTTATATTACATACACAGACCAAGGAGATCAGCTAGCTCAAAAAGCAAGAGAAACAATATCATACCAGCACAGCAGCTGAGCTAGTCTGCTGGCGCCAAAACAGCAGAGAGTCTTATGACCCCTTAAAGATGAACATCTAGATCGTGGCAGAAGATTCATCAGCCGAAGATGCCAAGCTAAGAATTCATATGTAGAATAAATCCGATACTGTCAAGCATGGCCCCAATAGCAACTATGACTAAGTAGCTCCCTGCAGAAAATAATGGCCTCTCTTTAGAAGTGCAGGTACACTATTCACCTCCGTTTGCCAGTTAGTCACCCACTGGGCTTTCTCACTGCCCATCTACTAGTATATATACTATTGCATAGTAGTTTTTAACTATCATGTACCAGCAGTGCCTTCTGATATGTACACTGGCCAAACAGGGCCCTCCCCGCTCCAGAGACGAAACAGACAAAAGCCAGATGTTCAAAATGGGAACATGTGGACTGAATGCTCGCATGTGCAGTCCCCCAAAGGGCCAAATAATGCCCCCCTAATGCCATATCGGCTTAGGAAAGCATCACGGGAGGGGAGAAAGGAGCCACTCTTCCCCCTACACCGGTGGGTCCCAATGAGAATAAAGTCCCTGTGGTGCTTCTAAACGGAGTAGCCACTGGGAACTCACAGCTGCAACATGGCTGCTAAACCCTGTGCCAAACCAGCACAATTTGCAATGTGTCATTTAGCCCTCCCCCTGACCTGGATGGCCCAGGCTAGCCCAATCTCGCCAGATCTTGGAAGCTAAGCAGGGCCAGCCCTGGTGAGTACTTGGATGGGAGACCACCAAGGATGCCCAGAGAATCACTACGCAGAGGCAGGCGATGGCAAGCCACCTCCGTTTGTCTCTTTCCTTGAAACCTCCATGAGTCGTCTCCATAAGCTGTTTGATGGCACCTTCCCTCACCAGTTCGGCCACCAGAGTCCAGTGGCAGACTGAAGAAGTTGTCGTTCTTTAGCAAAAAGGAGAAGCAAGAAAGGAGATTTCAGTGGAGAGTTTAAATACATGTGTGGATTTGATGCTATCAAGCTCAGACTCAATAAGGACTGGGAACAGCCGACTCCCGAAAGAAACCTCACCGTCTCTCTGATCGTCTTCCGGCGCCGATTCATCAACCGCCGGGTGCGCATCACAGCCTCTCCGATAGGATAATTTACTCTTCTGACTACATCATGTTTTCATCTGTGCCATGTGAATGTTGCATGAAACATACCTCATCCTCGGCAGCTGGGCCTTTTGTAATAACTCTCACCCCCTTCCTGGCAGCACTTGGGCACCTAGCGAAGCACACTTCAGAGCCATGGAGATGCCTTTTGACAGAGACATGCGCGTGGCTTTTTACAGAGAAAACGACATGACCCTGGCTCCAAGGAGCTCATGGTCTTCATTGCAACAATGAGGAAAGACAACAGACAGAGGGGGAAGAAAGAGAGAGAGGTTTGCCACAGAGGGGAGAAAGATGCACAAATGCAGATGGGAAACGAGATGCCCATGAGCAGTTTGTTGGAAGTTCCAGATGCAATGTCACATGTTTCAGACCAACATACTGAGTGGCAAGAGAGGCTAAATAGCTAGACAGGCACACTGGCCTTTCTTCCTGTATCTACTCTTCTGCCACTGGCCCCTTTGAAATGCAGATTGTGCTCTCAGGGACCAATTTCCCCCTTCCTCCTTCTCTCTCACTCACATGGAGATGAAGACAAGCTCTCTCCCTGCACGCACCAAGAGAGAGACATGCAGTCCTCTCTTGGCACCATGAGGCGGATGGGCCTCTCGCCATCTGCTTCCATCCTTTAGCTAGTAAGTTAGTACTCTATCCCATCCCTACTCTTTACCAGGGATCATTTCGTAGAAAAAGAGGT
>NW_015167099.1:57877-104921 GCF_001447785.1 Gekko japonicus | reverse complement strand
GGGGGACGTGCAGATCTGTCCTCGCAGAGGAGGGAGAGCTTGTACCTGAATAAAATTTGGTCTTAAAGGTGCCACTGGACTGTTTTGGACCAGGGGAGGGGGGCTCTGCAGCTTACCTGGCTGCTTCTTGCTCTGACTGAGGGCTGCTGGGAGCAGGGGGTGGGGCTTGTTGCATGTGCCCGCCCCCTGGGCTCTTTACTGCCGGAGCTCCGCTCCTGTGCACTCCTGCAGGTAATGACCCATGCTCTTTCCTATCCAAAGTGTACTTCTCAAATAAAGAGAGGAGTGTTTCCCTCCTAAACTTGCAACATGGCTCTGTGTAGCTTTGTAAGCTGCGTGACCTGGTAAAGTGATGCTGCTGGCGTTTGTAGCTTTATTGAAGCACTCTGCAAACTAGGGGTGACTGGACTAACCACACCAGTTAACCTCAGTACAGTTAACCAGTGGTTCGATTTACAAAGATTTCATGGGCCAAGTGGGTTTACAGGGGGACCTAAGAGAGAAATGGTACAAAATTCATTTCCAGGGAAAAAGCTCTAGGCACAGAGGGTGGCAAGAGAAAAGGAGGAGGAGGAGGAGACTGGATTTATACCCTGCCCTTCACTTGGAATCTCAGAGCGGCTTACAAACTCCTTTCCCTTCCCCTCCCCACAACAGACACTCTTTGAGGCAGGTGGGGCTGAGAGAGCTCTGACAGAAACTGTTTTTTTCAAGAACACCTTTGACAGAACTATGGGTTGCCCAAGGTCATCCAGCAGCTGCAAGTGGAGGAGTGGAGAATCAAACCCGGTTCTCTCAGATTAGAGTCCATGCACTTAGCCGCTACACCAAAGAGGCTGAGCAGGTTTGGGGAACAAGAGAGAAAAAAACGCTGCATGCTGGAAAGCCAATACAAGGAGTCCAAAAACAGCCACGGCCCCTTTTGTTTGCTAGCCCATCCGGCTCAGCTGCGGAGCGAGTCCGCCCAGCACGTCCGAAACCATTAACAAAAGCCCTCATTATGGCCAGCACTGCCCACACACTCCGGCTCCTGCCGCTGCTTTGGCCACCCCACCTGCGGCCGCCATTCCAAGCCTGCCCCGGCCATGCCCGTGCATTCGTTAGCGCTCACACAGATGCGACAATTAACAATGCAAATTGCAGTCCATTCCGAGACAGGGAGTCTCCCCCCCACACACTTTTTATGACGCAGCAGCCAACAATGGCGCGTCAGGCAGTAACCAAGGCAATTAAACTCCAGCTTTATGGTACTTTAATAATTTGCCTGCTCCCAAATTTGCTCGCTGTTTAAAAAAATTAGAACCATCCTCGTCTGACAGAAAGGCTACAGACCAGGATCTGCAGTTGTCTAGCTATGGAAAAAACACATGCCACACGCTAGACCTGCCCGGCCTCACCGGCAATCGGGAGAGTGCTTTATTTTGCTGAACTGAAACCAAACAGGGTGGGCCATAATCAAGACAGCACCGTGCAAAACGAAACAAAAATAAATTCAAAAGCCAATGGGGAGCCAATGCTGGAAGAAGAGGAAATTCACTGAGCTGCGGTGACTCAAACACAGAAGCAGGAAAATCTAAACCTAAGGGAAGGGGGAGTGTGGGTGGCCACCCATGAAGCTGCCTCATACTAAACCAGACCACTGGTCCATCAAGGTCAGTACTGTCTACTCAGACTGGCAGCGGCTCTCCATGATTTCAGGCAGAGGTCTTACCCATCACCTACCTCCTGGTCCTTTTTCAACTGGAGATGCTGGAGACTGAACCCGGGACCCTCCTGCATGCAAAGCAGAGGCTCTTCTGCTGAGCCACACAGCCCCTTTGGCGATGGCACCGCACAAGTCGTGGGCTTTGACATTCTGCACTCATGGAGGAGACTTCTATCTGTGGAAGCTACACGAAGCCTCCATGTGCAACTGCAGCATACCAGAATGCCAGGTGCTGGGGAAAGCCAAAACAGGAGAGGGCTGCATGTTGCCATTCCTGTCTGGGGAGCCTTCCAGAAGGCACCTGGCTGGCAAAGGTGTGGCAGAAGCCGACAGCTTAGATGGTGGTGGAAAGGGCCATCAAGTCACACCCAACTTATGGTGACCTCTCACGGGCTTTTCAAGGCAAGAGATGAGCAGAAGTGGTTTGCCGTGGCCTGTCTCGGTGTAGCCGCCGTGGACTTCCTTGGTGGTCTCCCATCCAAATACTAACCAGGGCCGGCCACTTTTGGCCGCTGAGATCTGATGAGTTCAGGCTAGCCTGGGCCATCCAGGGCAGGGCCAAACAAATGCATCAGTGGACAAGATTTGCCTCTGCAGCTCTCTGTATACTCCAAAAAGCTGTATACCCCACCCCAAAAAAAAGCAGGATAAGGGCTGTCCCCTCATCCCCATGTCCTCCTTCAGTCTCTCCAGAGTCAGCTGGCTGGATACTCATGGAGGCAAAGCACTGGGCTAGATGGATACTTGAAGGCAATTCTTGTATTCCTTAAACAATTAACTGCATGAACATGTGTTTTTCTCTCAGCCTGCTTTTCTTTTTAAGTGTCTAGTCCTCACAGCTGTAAAGCAACATCACTGGAGCAGGAAGTGATTCAGAAGAACCCACAAAGCATCTCCTTCCCATCTGCAGGCCGCATCAGTTCTGAAACAGAGGCCTGAATCATTCAAGAACGCTCAGCATGCAGCTTCCCAGCATCCTTCAACTGGCCCCCAAGGCCCCATGGCGCCACCACAAAATGGCCATCCTACCTTCTACCGGCTCCTCTTTGGGACCCGGAATTGACGTCATCACGCTAGGCATGTCACCGGGGGGATACTCTAGCATTCAGCTAGAAACTCTATGGTACCATAGAGTTTTTTGACCGAGTGCTAGAGCATCTCTCCTTCGACATGCCTGGTGCAATGACGTCACCTCCGGGTGACATCATCGCGCTCGGCACATTGGAGCGATCCCAGGACTTTGGGGGCAGGGTTCCCCCCACCACCTGGATCCAGACCGGTGGATCGGGGGCCCTAAAAGCAGGCAACCCCCCCGCCCCCCCGGGGGAATGGTAAGCCTACCTCAACATTCTGGAAGCGCACTGAGGAGCAACAAAACTGGGGACCTCTGCTGTAAACACACACTTGACAGTGTACAAAGACACCAAGCTTAGTCAAGTCAGAAGCCTGAAGGGTGGGTGAGGAGGAGAGGGAAAGGGTGAGTAGGGTTTCTGTCCGGCTGACCCACCACCACACGTGCCAGTATCG
Organism: Gekko japonicus; assembly: GCF_001447785.1. Lineage (NCBI taxonomy): Eukaryota > Metazoa > Chordata > Lepidosauria > Squamata > Gekkonidae > Gekko > Gekko japonicus. The sequence continues at coordinate 101,689 of NW_015167099.1, read as the reverse complement.
AAAAGGCCTTTCACCCAGAGAAGAGACAAAATAGAGCCACCCCAAGCAGGAGTTCTACATTTCCTGGGACCACACAATCAACAAAGAATCACTCTAGTAAATTCCCTCCTCTGCCATTCCACGCAAGCACCCTCAAGCTATCTCCCAGCTCATCCCTCCGCCTGTTCATTAGCTGCCTAGATTGTCAGCCCTTGGGGTGCGGACGGTCGCCGTTCTCTCTGTATTGCGGCTGCTAAAGAAATCTAATTAAAACGCTAAGATTCAGCGATCGCTCCTCCGGGCTGCAGCAGCAGAAGGGAGGGACCCAGTCACACAGCAGAGGCAGAAATTGCCCAAGGCACTCGCAATCTCTCAAAGCGACAGCATTTAAAAAGAGAAACGGACAGAGCATAAACGGACAGCTTTACCTCCAGACCGGCCGCGGACGGGCTGCAGTTTAATGGCAGAAGCACCTGCTTGGCATGCAGAAGGTCCCAAGTTCAATCCCCACCGTCTCCAATTACAGGATCTCAGGTAGCAGATACCGGGGAAGGCCTCTGAGACCCTGGAGAACCATTGCTAGTCAGAGCAGGCAGTTCGGAAAATAGACAACTTTGCTAGAAGGCAGCTTCAGAGGTTCCTAAGGCAAAATCCGCTACTTTGAGGGTGCAGTAAGATCTAGACGGATCAGCGGTATGACTTCATAGATTTCTTCATGGGGAGCCAGAGTGCGGTGTAGGGTTGCCAGCCTCCAGGTGGGGTCTGGAGATCTCCTAGAATTACAACTGATCTCCAGATGACAGAGATCAGTTTCCCTGGACAAAATGGTTGCATTGGAGGATGGACTCTATGACATTGTACCCTCTTGCGGTCCCTCTCCAAACCCCAGCCTCCCTGGGGCTCCATCCCCAAATCCCTGGGAATTTCCCTACCTAAAGCTGACATCCCTAGTTGGTGTCATGGTTGGACTTTGCCATGAAGCTCGCTGGGTCTCCTTGGGCCAGACATTTCCTCTCGGCCTAACCTACCTCACAGGATTGCTGCTATTGGGATAAAACAGAGAAGGGAGAATGATGTACATAACCCTGAGACCCGTCAAAGAAGAGATTAAAATGTACTATGTAGATATTTTCATAGCTACTTGCTGCCAGGGACGGGAGTGAGGAGAGGTTACAAAATGAGCCCCACGTGACTGGTCAGGCTTTGTTATGCTCACCAGCAAAGTCACAGCACCAGTTTTTTTCTCATGCCTGGATTAAAAACTGGCAGAGCCCCCATCAGCCAGGTAGAACTACAGTGGCTGAGAGGGGGGAAGGGGAAGGATTCATCCCAGGGGGGCACCTGTTGACTACCCTTGCTGCAAAGAACCCCCGAGGGCCACCACCAATGCAACTCCGTCCAGCAGAGCCACGGATGTTTCACAGACAGCGGCTTATCGGGGCCGTCGCAGTTACATAACTGCCATGCCGGAGCAGTGGGAAGATCCAGCTATGTTTGCAAGAAACCCTCCACGACAGAGAACCGCAGTGCACGCAGGAGCGTCATCGCTCATTCTGGGCCCGGAGACATGTTTTATTCTAAGCAATTGCCGGGGTCTGACTGCTTTGGCTGGAATTGATGGCGAACGGAATGCGGGGCGAACTCATCAGAAGCTCTCCAGGGGCTAGGAAGAGACAAACAGGCCTGGAGACAGAGAGAGAAAGGTTCACGCCGCGTCCCTCGAATTAGTTATAGCCCCTCCGACGCAGACAAAAACCCCCGCCATTCCTCTACGCCTCGGAGAGCAGCGTGTCGGACACACAGATTAAGCGAGGAAAGCGAGGATGCCTATTCATAGATTAAGAGATCTCCTGCAAGGCTCTGCTGCCAGGGCCCAAACAAAAAGCAGCTGACAAAGAAGGGCCGGAAGACGGCTTTCTTATGCTCCGAGAAGGAAATGAGAGGGAGAGCAAACAGCTTGATGGATGGGCTCTGGGTGTTGTGGGGCCAGTCACACTCTCACAGCCTAATCTACAGGGTTGTTGTGAATCTCTAACACAGGAAGGGAGACATGTAGTCTGCCCTCGGCTCCTTGGAGGTCACTGGTTCCCTGCTTCTGCCACATTCTGTCATTTCCCCCAAAGATCCTCCATCCCACCACTGGTTCTAGCCCTGGGGTGTCAAACATGTGGCCCAGGGGCCAGATGAGGCCCCCGGAGGGCTTCTATCAGGCCCACAATGGAACTGGATGTCTTCTGCTTCTTCTTCCAGTTCTGCTGCTGCTGTGTCATCGTAGGTTTGCATCTGACAGTTACACACCTGAACAGCATACTCAAGATTGCAACAGCACAGACATTTTGATGCAATAATTCAGAGCAAGAGGTGTCAGTTATCAGACACTGTTGAATAAACCAAATATTGCAAGAGTGCTAATGTTTTAAGCATGTTTTTATTTTAAGGGGGGGGGGAAACAACCTTTTGTGTTTGTGTCCTTTACAAAGTTTATATCTCCGCTACCTGGCATTACATTTTATGACACACATGGCCTGGCCCAACAAGGTCTCATTTTATGTCAGATCCGGCCCTCATAACAAATGAGTTCGACACCCCTATTCTAGCCAGTAAGGAAGAGGGAGGAGGGGCTGTGGCTCAGTGGAAGAGTCTCTGCTTTGCATGCAGAAGATCCCAGGTTCAATCCCTGGCGTCTCCAGTTAAAATGAAAAGGCAGAAGGTGATGTGAAAGGCCTCTGCCTGAGACCCTGGAGAGCTGCTGCCAGTCTAAGTAAACAGTACTGACTCTGATGAACCGAAGGTCCGATTCAGTATAAGGCAGCTTCATGTATGTTCAATCTCATCAGGCCTCAGAAACTAAGCAGAATTGGCCCTGATTCATAGTTGGATTGGAGGTCCAGGGTTGCTACACAGAGGCAGGCAATGGCAAGCCACCTCTGTTCATCTCATGCCTTGAAAACCCCACGGGGTTGCTATTGTTGGCTAAAAGCTGACAGCATTTTCCACCACTAGTCAACTGTGCATGGACCTGGATGGCCCAAGCTATCCCAATCTCGTCAGATCTTGGAAGCTAAGCAGGCTCAGCCCTGTTTAGTATTTGGATGGGAGACCACCAAGGAAGTCCAGGGTTGCTATGCAGAGGCCAGCAAAGGCAAACCACCCCCAAAAGTCCCTCGCCTTGAAAACCCTACAGAGTCGCCATAAGTCAGCTGTGACTTGATAGCACTGAGATCCAATCTGGTGTAGTGGTTAGGAGCACGGACTCTAATCTGGGAGAACTGGGTTTGATTCCCCACTCCTCCACAGACAGCTGCTGGGTGACCTTGGGTCAGTCAAAAGTTCTCTCACAGCTGTTCTCTCAAGATCAGCCCTCGAAAGAGCTCTCTCAGCCCCACCTACTTCACAGGGTGTCTAGGGTGGGTAGGAGAGGGGAAGGGAAAGGAGACTGTAAGCCGCTCTAAGACTTTGAGTGAAGGGTGGGGTATAAATCCAAACTCTTCTCTCTTCTCCTTATACACACATGCAGAAGCAGCAATTCAACAAGATATGGCCCAGGGGGAGGATTAAGGAGGGCAGCAGAGTGGAGACTGACAGAAGTTCTCCGACAGAAGTCTCTGAAACAAAGGGGAGCAGCAGAGAAACAGAGTGGTGTCGCTGCTCTTGCCCCACACGCCACTGACTTGTGATGAAACCTTACTCATTATGGCAAACAAGGCAGACAAGGAGCAACACAGCCAAAATCTGTCTTCTCAAAGAGATGGAAAAGCACTGGAGACGGCAAGACGTTTGGGAGTAGCCAGATAATGGGAAAGGTCTCCACCACACGGGCTCCAGGAGCAGAGAGGAAACCCTAACCCTGGCTCTTTCCGTTTGTTTCAGTCTTCAAAGGGAGGACGTCTCTGCCCAAAGGTTCAGTGGGTACCAATGGGAAGCGCTGGGAAGTTATTATGACTACCGAGAGAAGAACACCAGAAGAGCGCTGCTGGGTAAGACGGTGGGCAGCCAGATAGTGCCAGGAAACCCACTAGGCAGGACATGGAAGAACTGCCTATCCCGGTTCCTCGCCCCCAGCATCTAAAACTCAGAGGTACGCTGCCTCTGTACATGCAGGTTCCATTCGGCGATCACGACCAACAGCATTCTTTTGGGGGTATTTTTTGTATTTTTATATGTGCATGTATATGCGTGCGTATATGTGTGCACCTGGAAGTCACGGCGACCTCTGGTGACTGACCCCTAATGGGAGCCTGGAGGATATTCAGAGAGGTGGCTGAGTAAAGCCTGCCCCCGCCTCCCAACTGCTGGTATTCCAAGGAGGTCTCCCATCCAAGTACTTCCCAGAGTCGACCCTGCTTAGCTTCCGAGATCTGAGGAGATCGGGCTCGCCTGGACTACTCACGTCAGGGCACGGGCAACAGCACTAATAGGCCTCTCCTTTGCCGTGCATCTGTCAAATCTCCTTTTCACGCCATCTCAGTGAGCTGCCACCACATTTGGGGAAGTGAATTCCACAAGTCTATTAAGCACAGGGTGAAGTTCTTTTCTTTTGTCAATCCTGAAACTACTGCCAATGTCATCTGTACTGTGGGAGACGGAGCTTAAAAAAAGAAGAAAGAAACCCTGTCTATCCACTTTCCCCTCACTTTACATAATTTTAACAGCTTCTATCATGTTCTCTCCTTCGCTGTCTTCCTCTCCCCCCCCCCCACCAACTGAATAAAACCCAAACGCCTTGGCCTCTTCCAACGGGGAAGGTGCTTCAATCCTTTGATCGCTCGGGTCTTTAAATGTATTCACGTGTAATGGGAACTGTTCCTTCCGTCTCCCAAGATCCGTTAAAAGGCACCTTCTCTGATGTGTTGGCAAGAAGAAAGCATATTTAAATTTAAAAATCAGCCAGTTCAAAGCCGGAGAGAGGCAGACAGAATCGATCAATTACAAATAACCAATCCGCCGACAGGTTCGGATTTTAGCCTCTGGCGATCCAAAGCAGATGAGATCAGTGCCCATTTCCCACCACACACACACACACACACACACACTATGAAAACCTCCTGTTGTGCAAAAACACTTGCCGGCGATTTGGCAGCCTCCGCCGCTCCTCACGCGCACACACACACCCACCCCAAGCTCTGCTTGGCGCTGGCAATCCAAGCCCGTCTAGTGCCTCTTTGCTTTCTATCACCTGGCTAGATAAGAGGAGCGGCTGCTGGGAAGAGTAGCTTAGCAGAGATATCGAGCACCGCCTTTGCAGAAAGAAACAGATAAAATAGGGAGATTAGACGGTGACAAAAGACGGAGCTTAAAATGCCGGGGCTGGGAGAATAGATTTCGAAAAGGGCAGATGAGGCCTCGTGGTGAGGATTCCAGTCGGAAGGCAGAAGAGATGGAGCCGGGGGTGGGGGGAGGGGGGGAGGAAGACAGAAGCGTTGCCACCCTGTAGCTGTGGAACCCTGTGTAGAGAATTCAGGCCTTCTCGACCCAAGCGCAGAGGAGGGGGGGGGGGGGTTTTTTCTGGAGCTGCACCCTCTTTATGGAACTCCGTGCCTGGATCCATCTCGTATGCGCCAGGCAAAATCTGTCCTGTTCGTTCAGGGTCTCAGAGGCTGAGTTCTGCCCCTTTCCCTCCCGTCTTGACACCAAGTGCTTTGGGTTTTCTCCCTGTGGCCGACTCACCTGGAAAGGCGGGGAACACGCCGCCCCCCCCTGCCCCCGCCGCCAACTGAGAGTGAGTTTGATGTTGTGGTTAACAGCGCAGACTCTAATCTGGGAGAACCAGGTTTGATTCCCCACTCCTCCACATGCAGCTGCTGACTGACCTTGGGTCAGTCACAAGTTCCCTCAAGAGCTGTTCTCTCAAGAGCAGTCCTCGAAAGATCTCTCTCTCTCTTTTAGAAACATTGCTTCGGCAGCAGCTGCCATTACAGCACAAGAATCTTCAGATGTTTGACTGAAGGTAAGCTGTGGCAGCCATTTTGTGGCTGCACCCACCAAGACATCTCAGGATTCCAAAGATGCCTGCAGGTTCTAAACAGGGACTCCTGTCTTACACTGTCTGAGTGTGCTATTTTATAACCTGTAATTCACCTTGAGTCTCGGTGAGAAAAACATACTAAAAACAAAGTAGATAAAGGAAAAACACCCACACTTCTCAGAAGAATGACAAGACGTGCAGCTAGGTTTTCCTTGCTCGTCTCTAGGGTTGTGGTGCTCATCTCCGTTTCCAAGCCAGAGAGCCAGCGCTGTCCGAAGACGTTCCCGTGGTCATGTGGCCGGCATGACTAAATGCCAAGGCACATGGAATGCTGTTACCTTCCCACCAAAGCTATACCTATTTATCTACTTGCAATTTCTTGCTTTCAAACTGCTAGGTTGGCAGGACACACTACGAAGGTACCCTGCATACCCCACGTATCAAGAGCCACGATACATTATATTTTAATTCATTTATGCCCCGTCTTTCTCCCCAGTAGGAACCCAAAGCGGCGTCTGTCATCCTTCTCTTCACCACTTTATCCTCACAACCACCCTTTTAAGGTAGGACAAGCTGAGAGTGTGTGACTGCCCCCAAAGTCCCCCAGCCAAGCTGCCACGGCAGAGTTGGGGGATTCGAACCTGGGTCTCTCAGATCCTAGCACAACACCCTGGCCAATACACCACACACTGGTGTGACGCTTAGCGTGTCAGGCTGTGACCGGGGAGACCTGGTTCAAATAACCAGTCTGCCATAAAGCTCACTGGATGATTTTTAGCCATTCCTTCTCTATCTGAGCCTGCCCTGACCTGGGTGGGCCCAGGCTGATCTCATCAGATCCTGGAAGCTAAGCAGGGTTGGCCCTTGATTAGTACTTGCCTGAGAGACCTCCATCGAAGTCCGGGGTCACTGTCCAGAGGCTGGCAATGGCAAACCACCTCTCAAAGCCTCTTACCTTGAAAACCCTACAGGGTCGCGGTAAGTCGGCAGCAACTGGCTGGCACTTTACAAACGCACACTCCGTGCCTAACTTACCTCACAAGGCTGTTCTGAGGATTAAATGGAAGGTTACGGCTGCTGCCTTGGGCTCCTTGGAGAACGAGCAGGGAGAAAAAAACAAACCGATCAATTATCAGTTGGCTGATCGTGAAATGAAGGTGGTTGGAGGAAACGGATTCTAAAGCTTGACGGAACAGTGACTTCTCGGAAATGTCCCACATATGGACACATGCGCATTACGCGCATGCACACGTGCAGAAGCTTTTCCTCCCAAAGTGCATGCTGCGCTCTACTGACCCTTAAGATAAGTTTTACTGGCGGAAACCAAGGGAGGTTTTTTTAATTGCAATAAGTGGACTTTTATATTTTCTCCCCAGAGATTCCCTTTTGAGGCAGCTTCGGTTAATTATCCACTGTGCTGTTTGCACAGTCGGGGCCCAGTTACAAATTAAGCGGAGAGCCCAGTGCCCCCCGAGAAGGGTCAAGGCTGGCGACGCTGGCACACTGGGAGGCAAATATTTACAAAACTGACATCGTGTCATTGAAATATAGCCGCCTGACCTGCAGCACCTAGGATCACTGCTTGCGTTTTCTACGTGATAATTAAGAACTGAAGCCGACAGATGAGCCGACTCGGGGAAAACAACCTGACGGAGGCAGGCAACGGCACTCGCTTTCCCAGGGAAAAGGTGCCAGGCTTTAGACTGCTGCACTGGATCAGACCAATGCTCTGTTTATTCGACAGCTCTGTCACCAGCCAGACACCACCAGAGAAGCCAAGCAGAAGGGGCACAGCCAGGCCTTAATTGCCCCACCATCAATGATTCAGAGGCACACTGCCCCTGACGATGGAGGCTCTGTTTTCCTACCACTGGCTGCTTCCACACAGGGGTGCAAAAATGTACTCCTTCTGTGGCTACAGCAGGAAGTGGGTACGTGGGAATAGCGGCCATACCCCCCGTCCCCGCACCACTCAATGCCATTACTCCAAATTCACCCCCCCCCCGCTTATGTCCTGTCAGCACATAAGAACATCAGAAGAGCCCTGCTGGGTCAGACCAGTGAGGGTCCATCTAGTCCAGCATCCTGTCTCACACAGTGGCCTCAATCAGTTCCTCTGGAGGGCCAACAACAGGGCAGAGAGGCTGAGCCCTTCATAAGAACATAAGCCCTGCTGGATCAGACCAGTAGTCCATCTAGTCCAGCACCCTGTCTCAGGGTGCGTTCAGACGCGCCGTTGGATCTGGTGTCGTGACAGTTCAGCAACGGATTTTATATGCACGATCACACAGTCAACATCTGCCTCCCATTCCCAGCCATTGATTTCCAGCTCAAAACCCCTTTAACCCAGAGTATGTTGTTACCAGGTCCCAAAGTGGTGTTTTCTCAGCTCTCCCGTTTAAAGCCGCATTTTCCCCGTGTGATCACTCCTCTGGTGTCAAGCCACTTCCAGTTTAAACCCCCTCCCGGCTCAAAAGCTGCCCGAGGCTTCCGCTTTTCGCCCACCATTTTTTTTTAGCGTCGGCGGTGCACGCATAGGCAGAGCTCCGCTACTGTGTTTAGAAAACCAACATTTAAATGGTCACTTGTTTTAGAGTTTAGATGAGTTCGGGATCTCATGGAGGCCATTTTCAGGTCAACCGTTTAAAGGGAAGTCTTTTGTTGGAGGGGTCAGATTGATTTGCCCTGGTGGTTCTGCGCATGAGCCATGGTAGTTTCGCCCCCCCATTCTACGGATGAGCACCTATGCGCATGCGCAAACTGAGAAAAAAAAATTAAACCACCAATGCACACTCCCGCGCGTAGGTAGTTTAGATGCCAGAGAGCAACACGACCGTGCGGTGAAGCGGGATAAGGGAGGTAAGTGTGATCACGATCATCCAGATCAAATATAATCCGGTTAGAACTGGAGCCGGACTCGACTGTGCGACTGAACAACAAAGAACTGGAGCAGTTTAACCCACTCTCAACACGCCATCTGACCGCACCCTCACACAGCGACCAATCAGTTCCTCTGGAGAGCCAACAACAGGGCAGAGAGGCCATGGCCTACCCCCTGGCTCAGTGGATTAATGCCTCTGAATGTGGAGGTTCCCCTCAGTCACATGTTTTAATAAAGTTGCCAGCTCTGGTCTGGGCAACTTCTGGAGGTTTGAGGGGTGGGGCCCAGAGAGAGAAGGGTTTGGGGAAGGGAGGGACTTCAGTAGGGTATAAAGTCCACAGAATCCATCCTGAAGAGCAGCCATTTTCTCCAGGGGAACTGATCTCTGTTGTCTGGAAACCAGTTGGAATTCTGGGAGATCTCCAGGTCCCAGGTCTAGCACACAAAGAAGCCCAAAGTGGGTTGCAGAACTTTCCAGACCAATCAATTTAAAATATATAATTTATGTATACAAAAACAAATAAGGCAAACATCTCCTGGGTGGGTCCTAATTCACCGGGGTGGGGGGGTGTCATAGGCCACTGGTGGCAAGCCATGGGCTTACTGCTAAGTGCCCAAGGGCTCCTGGCCTCTGACTACCCCCAAACCGTGGAGGAGAAAGTCAGCTTCTGCTAGCAGACAGACCAGCTCTCCCCAGCCTGTCTAATCCTCTCCTAAATCATCAGAGCTTAGGGGCCAGTGCCACACCTTGCAGCAGAGTCCCACAAGTCATTTACATGCTGTGTCATAAAGTATAAAAACCTCCCTCGAAATTGCACCCTCTGGCGGCCAGCTTTCCTGCATGCAGGCAGCTGGCTGCCCCTGCTCATCAAGATGGAGGGAAAAGGCACTCTGAACTCTGGCTAGGGTTGCCAGCCTCCAGGTGGGGCCTGGAGATATCCTGCTTTTACAACAGATCTCCAGCTGACAGAGATCAGCTCCCCTGGAGAAAATGGCTGCTTTGAAGGGGGGGACTCTATGGCATTGGACCATGCTGAGGCTCCTCCCCTCCTCAAACCCCGCCCTCTCCTGGATCCAAAGTTTCCAGGTATTTTCTAGCCCAGACCTGGCAACCCTAGCTCTGGCACTCCCCCTCCCAGGACTGAGCTGTGCGCCCCCCGCAAGGCCCTCAACTGTGAATGGTGACTGTGCATTCGAAGAGCTAGTTTCCCCCGCCTGCCCGCGAGAAACACACCCATGGAGGTCCAATTCCTCCCCCCACCCATTACCACTTCCATGCTTATGGACGAAACACTGGGCCCTTTGATCTCACGCGGGCACTCTTCCCAAGTAAAAGCATTCTGACAGCCCATTCACAATCTGGGACGAAAGGCAGGCCTCGAATCCAGGGCTCCAAAGTCCCCTTTCTTTCCCACTGGCCTTCAGCCAGTGCCAGCAGCTCCCTGGCTTCTGTGGTTTCTCTTGCCCCCACCCCCCAAGAAAAGGGTGTGTGTGGAATTACTAGGAAAGGGATGGAGAAACAAAACAGCCAGGATTGCCCTGGCCCTGCACAGACCTACGGTGCAGTCTCATTTGGAGTCCTGTGTACAGATCTGATTGCTGCATCTCAAGAGAAGATATTGCGGCGCTGGAAGCGCAGCAGAGGACAGCCGAGATGATGAAGGGTTTGGAGCCCCTTTCTGATGAGGAAAAACTAAAGCACCCTGGGGGGGTTTTCTGTTTACGAAGAAAACACGACTTGGTGGGGTGGGTGGGGGCGTGATAGAGGTTCATAAAATGATCCATGGGGTGGTGGAGGCACCAGCGGCAGACGGTTTTCTCCCTTTTCCGTAATACCAGAAATCAGGGGCTCACGACAAAGCTGATGGGTGATAGATGCCGGGTAGACAAAAGGAAGCAATTCTTTACTCAGTGAGTAATTCAATCACGGGATTCTCTGACAGCAGACATCATGACGGCTACGAGAATAAACGGCTTTGGAGGAAGGTTAGACAGTTTAATGGGGAAGAGGACAGCCACTGGCTGCTACCCACCACTGCTGAAAGGAACATCCACATTCAGAGGCAGCACACCTTCGGACAGCCACGCCAGGGGGCAACGCCAGGGGAAGGGCCTCGGCCTCTGTGCCCTGTGTGTTGGCCTTCCAGGGCCACCCGTTGGCTGCTTGTGAAACAGGATGCTGGACTAAATGGAAGACCAGATATCCTGTGAGGTAGGTGGGGCTGTGTTGGGATTCTTTTTAAGTAAGTCAGCAGAGTATTAAGAGACTGAGTCCATGGTGTGTTTAAAATATTAAAGTTTACTATAAACCTAACATGGGGAAAAGGTACACAGGATATAAAATAACAAAGAGCTAATATGCCCACATCCTTGCAGCTTAAAGGTAAAACGGGAAGGAGCCGAATGGCGTCTCCTTCTCCCTCAGAACAAAGAACGGGAAGAGAAGCCATAAAATGGTAATACACCTTGACCCTTTAGTCCCAATCAAATCCCTAGATCAGGGAGAAAATTCCCGGGCTTCCTATTGTCTAAACAGATTGGTTACAAACAAACATGTGACTTAACAAACATCATTAACCCTGTAAATATTGAAGTGTTTTGACTTGTAACACCCAACAGGCTGAGAGAGCTCTTGACCGAAACTGCTCTTTTTTCAAGAGCAGCTGTGCCAGAACTATGGCTTGCCCAAGGTCATCCAGCCAGGTGCAAGCGGAGGAGTGGGGGAATCAAACCCGGTTCTCCAAGATTAGAGTCTGCGCACTTAACCACCACACCAAACTGGCTCTTCTTATAAAGTTCTTACAACGGCTCATGAATATTCCGGCATGTTAAGTAGGTGCTCTTCAGAGCCACAAAAGCAATGTAACTCGCCTCTTACGGATGGAGACTGCTTTCAGACCCCATAGTTTTAAAGTTTCCACAACTTCCAGCATTTCGCAAATGAAAATACAGACATGCTGGTAACACCCCGATTCTCAGAGCAGAGACTGCTGCCTGAGGACTGCTCCCTCCCACAATATGGAAAGCTCTTCCCTACCTGCTCCCTTCATTTACTTGGTGAATGACCTGTAGTCCACTGGTTTAAAAGCCACAAGGGCAATTTTTGTTAAAGATGTACTGGAGGAACAGAAACAAGTCCCACTGCTCCCTGTAAGTTGAGTTAGTGTGAGCTAGCTCACAGTTTCTTTAGCCTCCGGCTCACACATTTTTGTCTTCGCTCAGGAAGGAGGGCTCCAGAGCAAACTCATTTATGCAGCAGCCAAATCGCTCGCTCACAACTTTCATGCCAGTCGCTCACAAAGTAGGATTTTTGCTCACAAGACTCCACAGCTTAGAGTGAGCATTAGAGATGACCCACAAAAGGTTTTTATCAACATATCAAACAAATCTCAGAAGCAGAAGTATGTGGATTCTGTAAGTAATCAGCTTATGGAATTCACTGCCACAAGATGTAACGGCAGCCGCCAGTTTAGAGGGATTTAAAAAGTCATATAAATTTATGGAAGACTGGTCTACCCATGGCTGTTAACCATGATGGCTACATGGAAACTCCAAGGTCAGAGGTAATGTACCAGCTCCCATAGGAGGGGCCGTGGCTTAGTGGTAGAGTATCTGCCTGGTGTGCAGAAGGTCCCAGGTTCAATTCCCTGCATCTCCAGTTTGAAGAATCTGGCAATAGGTGATGTAAAAACATCTGCATAATACCCAGTGTCAGAGTTCTCTCAGCCCCACCCACCTCACAGGGTGTCTGTTGTGGGGAGGGGAAGGGAAAGGAGTTTGTAAGCCGCTCTGAGACTCCAAGTGAAGGGCGGGGTATAAATCCAATCTCTTCTTCTTCTTCTTCTTCTAATGTACCAGCTCCCATAGGAGGGGCCGTGGCTTAGTGGTAGAGTATCTGCCTGGTGTGCAGAAGGTCCCAGGTACAATTCCTTGCATCTCCAGTTTGAAGAATCTGGCAATAGGTGATGTGAAAGACATCTGCATAATACCCGAGAGCAGGGGTGTCAAACATGCAGCTCCCAGAGGGCTTCCATCAGGCCCGCAGTGGAACTGGCCATCTCCTGCTTCCAGTTCTGCTGCAGCTGCCTCATCATGGCTTGCTTCCCCAGACTCTCTTAATCACTCAGCCATTTCATGTTTTCACCTGGGTCCTAGACTCAGAACTCTGAGCATGAGATTTCTGTGGTGAATGGCAATAAATCAAAAGTAGGTTTGCAGCTTACAGATACACACTTGAACAGCATACTCAAGATTGCAACCGCACAGACATTTTGATGCAATAATTCAGATCAAGAGGTGTCAGATATCAGATTTGTTGTTGTTCAGTCGCACAGTCGAGTCCCCATGGACAAGATCACGCCAGGCTCTGATATCAGTTATCAGATACTGTTAAATAAATATTGCAAGAGTGCTAAATGTTTTAAGCATGTTTTTATTTTAAGTAAAAAAAAAAAAATCTTTGTGCTTGTGTCCTTTATAAAGTTTATATCTCCGCTACCTGGCATTACATTTTATGACACACGTGGCCCGGCCCGACAAGGTCTCATTTATGCCAGATCCGGCCCTCATAACAAATGAGTTCGACACCCCTGCCCTAGAGAGCCACTGCCAGTCTGAGTAGACAATACTGCCCTTGATGAACCAATGGAAAAGACCAACGCTACCTTGGCATTGGCCACCAAAACAACATTTTTAAAATATGCACACAGCCCATCAGATCTCCAAGGGCCCTTCTGGTCAATAGCCCTAACCTGGCCCACCCACTTTCAAAAAACAGTTGGTGGGTGCTAGGAAAGGTGTCTGCAGGTGCCGTGGTGCCCACAGACAGGGGTCATTCCGTAGAAAAAGAGGTGCAGGAACTCATTAGCATAACTCATTAGCATAACACATTTGCATATGCCACACCCCCTGACATCACCAGAAGTGTGACAGAAGGCAACACCCACTCCAACTTTCCTGGCTGCTTCTTGCTCCTCGTGGCCCAGGGCTGCTGGGAGCAGGGGGCGGGGCTTCTTGCATGTGCCCGCCCCCTGGGCTCTTTACTGCCGGAGCTCCGTTCCTGTGCGCTCCTGCAGGAAATGACCCCTGCGCACAGACATCGTGGTGGGGACCCCTGGAATAGAGATTGACCAGAAAATAGGGTGGGAAGAACATACAGGTTTCACCAGCAGTGAAATAGCTGAGTGCATCTTACCTGCAACCTAACCTGGATAGCCCAGGCTAGCTCGATCTCGTCAGATCTCAGAAGCGAAGCAGGGCCAGCCCTGGTTAGTAATTTGGATGGGAGACCACCACACAGAGAATGGCAACAGCAAGCCACCTCTGCTCATCTCTTACCTTGAAAACCCTACGGGGTAGCCATAAGTCAGCTGCGACTTGATGGCAAAACAAAGCAACAACAACAACAAAATCTTACCTGTGCTGAAATTTCACACGCTAAGCTCAGCTCACCCCTTCTCTGTAGCAAGAGACACCAACCAGCAGGTATTCTCCAAGGCCTGGCCCCTTTCTCAATTCACCCCCCACCCAGGTAATCCTTTTACAACAGAACGGAAGGTGTACAACTGGTTTGCTCACTTTTCCCCAGGGCAGGCCGCTTAAGAAACACTCCAGCCACATTAACCTGGAAAGCAGGCCGAACGAGCTAAGCAGGCACGGGGAGGGGGGGTCAACTACTCTTGCAGCAGAGTCTCTTGACCGTGGAACAGGTCCAGTGTCTCTTCAGGGCCAGTTAGAAGCACTGGAGCTCTTGGGTCTAATATTTAAGTGGGACAAAAACCATGGCACCTGACCTTGGAGCTCTACCCGGCATCCTGAGCTTGCAAAATTCAACGGCATCATTGATGCAGCTTCTCCGATCTCCCGGCCCTCCCTACCCCACTAAGTCTTTTTGCTCTTCCACTAGTGGACCTCAAAATAGCTGCCCTGTTTTAAGGCCATTTGTCTGTCTCCTTCGGAGCTGCCTACACTGACCAGCCACGGCTCTCCAATGTATCGAAAGAGGATGTGCCAAACTCACCCCTTTATCTGAAGTCCTGCTAACTGCAGATGGCTTGCAACAGGGACTGAACATGCAAAGCATATATTCTGCCACTGAGCTATGGAGTCTCCTTAGCAACACATGAGACTTCCTTATACCAAGGCAGAGGGCGGGTCCAACAAGCTCAGCATTGTCTGATCTTGTGACCAGCACATGCTGTCCAGCAAAGTGAGGCTTCTCTCGACACCCACTACCAGAGACTTTTTATCTGGTGATGCCAGGGGCTTAGCTTGCAGCCCTATGCATACAAAACCACCAGCTAAAACCCCCTCCCCAAAGTCACACAAGAAGCTACCTCGTCAGATCTCGGAAGCTAAGCAGGGCCAGCCATGGCAAGTAATTGGAAGGGAGACCTCCAAGGGATACCGGAGCCGGGACACAGAGACAGGCTATCAAGCCACCTCTCTGAAAAACGTCCAAACCACAGTAGGGGTTGCCAGAAGTCGCCATGACTTCCAGGCGTGCAAGCGCATACATACACACACAAACAAAATACCCACAAAAAATAATTTAAAAGAAGCTACTTGGGAGGAAAGCGATGGCGAACCTCAACAGCATGATAAAAAGTAGAGACATCGCCCTGCCAACAAAAGTCCGCATGGTCAAAGCAATGGTATTCCCAGTAGTCATGTATGGCTGCGAGAGTTGGACTATAAGGAAGGCCGAGCGCCGAAGAATAGATGCTTTTGAACTATGGTGCTGGAGAAGACTCTTGAGAGTCCCTTGGACTGCAAGAAGATCAAATCAGTCAATCCTAAAAGAAATCAACCCTGACTGTTCCCTGGAAGGCCAGATAATGAAACTGAAGCTCAAATACTTTGGCCACCAAATGAGAAGGGAGCACTCACTGGAGAAGACACTGATGCTGGGAAAGATTGAAGGTCAAAGAAGACGGGGACGGCAACGGATGAGATGGTTAGACAGTGTCATAGATGCAACGAACATGAAATTGAGCAAACTTCAGAGGACGGCGGAAGACAGGAGGGCCTGGCGTGATCTGGTCCATGGGGTCGCGAAGAGTCGGACTCGACTGTGCGACTGAACAACAACAAAAAACCTCATAACAAGCTGGAACATGTCCAGAGGAGGGCAACGAAGATGGTGGGGTCTCTGGAGACCAAGTCCTGTGAGGAAAGGTTGAAGGAGCTGGGCATGTTTAGCCTGGAGAGCAGACGACTGAGAGTGATATGGTAACCATCTTCAAGTATTTGAAGGGCTGTCCTATAGAGGATGGTGCAGAGTTGTTTTTTGTTGCCCCAGGAGGTTGGACCAAAACCAACGGGTTGAAATTAAATCAGAAGAGTTTTCGGCTAAACATTAGGAAGAACCTCTGGACAGTTAGAGTGGTTCCTCAGTGGAACAGGCTTCCTTGGGAGGTGGTGGGCTCTCCTTCTTTGGAGGTTTTCAAGCAGAGGCTAGATGGCCATCTGACGGCAATGCTGATTCTGTGAACTTAGGCAGATCATGAGAGGGAGGGCAGGAAGGGCTGCATCAGTGCTTAGTTCTCGTGGCCCTTTCTTACATGCCCAGGGAAATGCTGGTCGCCACTTTGGGGTCAGGAAATAAGTTTTCTCCAGGCTGGTTTGGCCAGGAATCCTGGAGATTTTTTTGTCATCTTCTGGGTGTGGAACAGGGGTCACTGGGTGTGTGGGAGAGTATTTGTGAATTTCCTGCCTTGTGCAGGGGGTTGGACTAGATGACCCTGGAGGTCCCTTCCATGATGCTATGATTCATGCCGAGACCACTATTCCTTCTTGCCTGCCATTACCTGCAGAGCTGGTGCATTACGATGGCAAAGAGACACAGCTGTTAATCCAGAGGTTATAGAGTCACATCTCATTGCTGAACCCACTAGATAGCCCCGGGCAAGCCCTTCAGTCATAGAACAATGATTGACCTTACAGGACCAATGTAAAGATAACATACAAACACCTAGAACAGTGTTGGGGGAAGGGGCCGTGGCTCAGTGGTAAAGCATCTGCTTGGTGTAGTGGTTAAGTGCGCGGACTCTAATCTGGGAGAACCGGGTTTGATTCCCCACTCCTCCACTTGCACCTGCTGGATGGCCTTGGGCAAGCCGTAGCTCTGATAAGAGCTGTTCTTGAAAAAGAGCCGTTTCTGTCAAGAGCTCTCTCAGCCCCACCTACCTCACAGGGTGTCTGTTGTATGGGGAGAGGGAGGGAAAGGAGTTTGTAAGCTGTTCTGAGACACCTTTGGGTAGTGAAGGGCGAGGTATAGATCCAATCTCTTCTTCTTCTTCTTGGCACACAGAAGATCCCAGGTTCAATCCCCGGCATCCCCACTTAAAAGGATCCGGTTGTAGGTGATATGAAAGTCCTCAGCTCTGAGACCCTGGAGAGCCGCTGCCAGTCTGAGTAGACGATACTGACCTTGACGGACGGATGCTTTGATCAGCATAAGACAGTTTCATGTTTTGTGCTGCAACAGCAAGAACTAAGTCCAGCAGCGCTTACCACCAAGATTTGGGGGGGGGGGGGTAAAGCGTCCCCAAGAGTCAAAGCTCCCTTCCTCAGATACAGAGCGTTGACTCTCAAAAGATTATACGTCTGAAACGCTCACTGGCTCGAATGCAACTGTTCTAGTGCAGGTCAACACGGCTACCTCTGAAACACTTGGAAGTGCTAGACAGACATGACGCATAGTTTTCCTCCGCTGCCTGCCCTCCGGGGGTCTTAGGCAGCGAACAGTCTTTCCCCAACATCTGTTACTCTTTGGAGGGGAGTAACTGAGGACCTTCTGCATACAAGACAGGCACTCCACCATCAAGCATATTTTTATTTTTATTATTTTGGCGATTATAGCCTCCCTTTCTTCCTGAGACTCAAGGCGGATCACACAGCGTCAATCAAGTACGACCACCTGGACGGGACATCCAGTGAGGAACACGACAGGGTTTGGGCTACAGAGATCAGAAAACAACACAGACGTCTCAAACAGAGCTGAAATAAACAGAACCAGTTTGGTGTCGTGGTTAAGTGCGTGGACTCTCATCTGGGAGAACCGGGTTTGATTCCCCACTCCTCCACTTGCACCTGCTGGATGACCTTGGGGAAGCCGTAGTTCTGATAAGAGCTATTCTTGAAAAAGAGCCATTTCTGTCAGAGCTCTCTCAGCCCCACCAACCTCACAGGGTGTCTGTTGTGGGGAGGGGAAGGGAAAGGAGTTTCTAAGCCGCTCTGAGACTCCTTTGGGTAGTGAAGGGCAGGGTATAAACCCAATCTCTTCTCTTCTTCTCTAAAGCATGAGCTCTTAAACATGATACGTTAAGTGGTGTACCAACTACCTAGTCTGAAGCATACCTACATTAGAGAACAATAGATGTAGTGTTGGTTACCATCCCTATCACTTTACCAAAGCAATTTTCTGACCATTTCATTACAGTACAGTTCTGTTACCTGCCCCAACAACTCACGCTAATAACAACAGCTGTGTGCTGTAAAGTCACAATGAACACATGAGGACCTCAAAGACCACATGGATTTTTTTGTCAAGACAAGAGATGAGGTTTGCCATTGCCTTCGTCGCTGTAGCAACCCCAGCCTTCCTTGATAGTCTCCCATCCAAGTACTGACAAGACTGACCCTGCTTAACTTCCAAAATTCGACAAGATAAGGCCTATTTCAGCTGCTGGACAGCCAGTTTGGTGTAATGGTTAGGAGCGTGGATAATCTGGGAGAACCCAGTTTGATTCCCCACTTCTCCATGTGCAGCTGCTGGTGTGACCTTGGGTCAGTCACAAGTTCTCTCAGAGCTGTTCTGCCAAGATCAGCCATCGAAAGAGCTCTCTCAGCCCCGCCTACCTCACAGGGTGTCTGTTGTGGGGAGGGGAATGGAAAGGAGATTGTAAGCCACTCTGAGACTCCTTCAGGTAGTGAAGGGCGGGGGTATAAATCCAATCACTTCTTCTACCCAACAACTCATAGAGATATTTTATTTATAAGACCTTTCTCAGAAGGTCATCCAAGCTGATGGCTACCTCCACTTCAGAAACTGCCTCACAGTACAGATTTAGAAGACTGAGCAAGGGAAACAGACACACACACACACACACACACTCCTATGGAAAATGGTTGCTCCTGGAGGAGGACCCAAATTCTTTAAAAAGTGCAAGAACAGCTGTTTGATGAAGACCAAGAGATCTGCACAGCTAACAGAAACTGCAACATTAAAGTGGGTGCACAACCAACAGAAACACCAAAATTAAAGGGGGGGGGGGGGGGAGCGAGTCACCTACGGAAGACTGCAAGGGCTTGCAGAAAGCCTAGATGGCAGAGATTTTTCCTCTCTCCCTCTGTGCAGATAAATACACAGCTTGTTTTTCAATGTGTCTGGCCAGCAGTTGGCATACCTACAGCTGTGTGCTAACATCTCTCTCGCTCAGCTTCTTAAGGGAACCCTAACCCCTGCTGCCCAGGTCCGCTAGACACCCCCCCCCCCCCCAGCCACCTCTTCTGCGACCTAATGAAAAGACAACAACATTTACCTTTACCTATATTTAAATGCAATCTTGTAAAATAACCTGTTTTGCAAGACCCCCCCCCCAAGCCTGAAAAACAAATTTAGCGTGGCTCTCTGCCTCCCTCTAGAGGCCTGAGTGTTCCAATCCACCACGGAGAAAGAAAATTTGTGAGGTTTTTTCCAGCTGCTTTCAATAACCATTTACACACCAGCATTTCCCTGATACCCAAGGCACACTCCCCGCCCCCCGCTCCCAAATTAAAACTGGAGATATGCCTCACTTGAAAACGCTGCTTTTCTACTAAAAGAAAAGACTGCCCAGGTTTGGAACAGGCTACCCTCCCGTTGGGTTTCTCCATCAGCTGCTGATCTTGGATGCGCCTCCTCGTTGAGAGGAAGCCAGAACAGAGCAGGGACTCATGCAGAGAAGCCACGGGTAGAGCATCTGTGTCTCTGCATCAGGAATGATTAGATCATTCAATCACTCCCAGTGCAGAGACTCAGCGAGATTCTCTTCCTCCCCCCACCCACCCCCAACACTCCAGAACACCAACAGAGTTGAGAGCAGAACCACAAATACAGTCAGAGAGCAAGCGAACCGCCTTCTGCAGATAGATTCTCCAGGCTCAGAGGAGCCCTCAGATATTTAATTCATGCATTGCTGCAGGCTGCTTTCACACTGCTCACAGTCTGTGAATTGCTGGCTAAGATGTCACCTTGGAGATATCTGGAGTTCAATTTGGCACCAAGAAAACTGGGCCCCGTCGCAAAAGCTCTCTTTCCCCCCACTCCTTCCCAACATCTGACTCAGAAAATTAAGTGCCCGCCTGAGTACTAAATGACAACAACCTGGCATTCATGGAGTGGCTTTCCAGGGCTTAAAGCACATCTTGGCCGGCATTCTCTGAGATCTTTACAACGCTCCTATCAAGTAGGCGACTCAGACAGCCTCCGCGCTACAGACAGGAGAGGCTGAAAATGACAGGCATAACGGCTCCACCTTAATAGGAATAATGGTATAGAATGGAAATAAGGCCGCCTAGCAAGATCAGGGACAAGACCTGAAGCAATGCTCCCTCTAAGCTGTGGAGTCTTGTGAGCAAAAATTCTACTTTGTGAGCTACTAGCTTAACTTCTACAGATACAACCATTTATGGTAAATTTGTTTGGCTGGGAGGATATCATTCTTCACCATATAGTCTAGCACCGGGGCCCAGATCCTGACAAATTTAGTGTAGGTGGGGGTGTTACTATTGTTTGCTCTCAGCAGGGAGTCTGCAATTTTCGCCATAACAAATTGGTCCCATACTTTCTCTTGCCACGCTGAGATTGTCGGTGGGGAGGGGGATTTCCAAGCTGCTGCAATTGTTAACCTTGCCGCTGCTAGCAACATTGATATGCGCTCTTTACTGTCCCCTATCATTGCTCCATTCCACAGGTTTAGCAGCACCACCTCTGGCGTCCTTGGCAACGACTGCCCAGTAATCTCATTTATCTGGGTTATCACCTCATTCCAAAATCTTTGTATTTTTTGGCAACCCCACCAACAGTGATAGTATGTCCCTATCTGACCGCATTGCTTCCAACAATTGCTGCTTGTTGTCGGGTTGATTTTGTGTAACTGTTGCGGTGTAAAATACCATCGGGAGGTTAACTTGAAAAACTGAAGACGGACATTATAGACCGGCGATCTATTTGCTGGAGAGGCCCATATGTCTGCCCAGTCCGCCTCGACCAGGGGAAGGTTGAGGTCTGCTTCCCACCTGGTTTGGTATGTCAGTTTGTTTGTGTTGTCCTCTTTTATTATGATTTTATAGATCTTAGAGAGCACTCCTTTCTGCACATTGGTAGAAGCTGCAATCACTTTTTCCAAATCCGTCAGACCTCTTTGAAAAAGCCCAGACTCCGTTAGACGTTCCAATAACTCCCTTAATTGAAGGTATTGGTACCAGGGAGTCTGGCCTCCCAGTTTCTCATCAAAGAATTTTTTATCTTGCATTTTACCTTTGCACATCAGGTCATAAATTCTCCCCAGACCCGCTCTCTTCCATTGCTTAAAGGCGTTGGGTACCATACCCTCTGGAAACCACTGCTGATGTGTGTAAGTTGACAGTATCGAGATTCCCTGCGTAAGGAGTCGTTTCCTCTGGTCCCAGACTTTAAGTGATGTCGTGAGTAGAGCATTTTGGTTCAATGTCTTCGGCCTGCGATTCGACGATATCCAGAAGATGTAGATCATACGGTTTCACATAACTCTCTTCTATTTGCATCCAAGGGGTGTTATGGACGGGGAGCAGCATCTTTGTCACATGAGCCAAAATAGAAGCATGGTAGTAGATGGCCAGGAGTGGGAAGTCCAAACCTCTTAAACTTGAAGGTCTATATAACACGTTCCGGTTCACTCTGGAGCCATCCTTCCTGAGACAAAAATGTGTGAGACAGAGGCTAAAAAACTGTGAGAAAGCTCACACTAACTCAGCTTACAGGGAACACTGATCTGAAGTAAGGATTGCGAGAATACTGGCCTACCTTACATGAAAGTTGTTAAGCATGGCTTTGGACTCTTTTAAAAAGCACCACAGAAACTCTGAGTATTATTGCTTAGTTCTTGTGGCCCTTTCTTACACGCCCATGGAAAATGCTGATCAACACCTTGGGGTCAGGAAGTAGTTTTTCTCCAGGCCAGTTTGGCTGGAGATCCTGGAGGTTTTTTTGTCATCTTCTGGGTATGGAACAGGGGTCACTGCGGGTGTGGAAGGGGAGGGTTTTGTGAATTTCCTGCATTGTGCAGGGGGTTGGACTAGATGACCCTGGAGATTTCCTTCCAGCTCTATGATTCTATTATTAATATTAGGTTACTAAAGGAACTGGAACAATTTTGGCAAGGTATCATTACGTTTCACAAAAAACATTAGTATTACGGCCAACAACAACCCAAATCATCACAATCCAGAGAAAACTTAACAGCGAGGGGGGGGGAGAAAGTGGGGTTTTGTGGGGGGGGGGGGGGGGAGCCTGAGGCTCCAGTTGCCAGGTCAGTGTGTCGGCCCTTGGTGCCCTTTCAGCCAATTGTTAAGCTCTACATAAAAACCGAAGCTCGGGTCTGTTTCGCATGCCCCAGGCTGCTCAAAGCTTAGAAGAAAAACTTGCAGACCCGGTTCTGTGAACCCACTTTCAGGAAACCGGCTGAAATCTTGAAATCTTCTCTCTCAGAGACAGATTACACGGGAGAACCATGACCAATGCTCCCTCTAAAGCTGTAGGGTCTTGTGAGCAGAAAATCTACTTTGTGAGCTAACTGGCATTAAAGTTGTGAGCAAGCAATTTGGCTACTGCATAAATCAGTTTGCTCTGGAGCCCTCCTTCCTGAGCTAAGGCAAAAATGTGTGAGCTGGAGGCTAAAAAACTGTGAGCTAGCTCACACTAACTCGGCTTAGAGGGAACACTGTCCATGACCAGTTTTTATTGTTTACTCAAAGGCTGCTGTAAGTATGAATGGGAATATAAAGATTTTCATATATAAGTTTTTTCCTTCTTGATTGTTCATATTCATATTTCTTTGGTTTTTATAGATTTATTCTTTAAGTAATATTTTATTAGGATGTTAAGTATATAGGAGGCTTTCCTCTTGTAGGTCTGATATTGTTAGCAGACAACATAATAGGTACAAAGTTCATGATTTTGTAGTTCTTAGGGCAAACCTTTCAATGTCTGGGTCAGATAAGATTTTAGTCTGATGTGAAGAATCCTTGCCCATTATCATTTAGGTTAGGTTAAGTAAACACTTAGTTTGACGTAGATATATCTTTCTTTATATCTGGCCAATCAGAGGATTATTACTCAAATTACCACTGTCTTTTGTAACCAATTATGCTGTTTGAATATTGTTTTCTTGATGATGTCAGTCCATGTATAAAATATCATGTATTTCCTGAATATGTTCAGAATATGCTCAAGGAGAAGATGAAGAAGAAAAAGAAGAAAGTTGTCAATTTTTGATTAACTATTTGGTCTAATTGTTTTCCTGTTAATTGAGGCATTTTTCCTGAATATGCTGAGAAGAAAGCAGTCAGTTTTGATGGGTCCTTTGGCCTAACTGTTTTCCGTATTTCATTGCAATAAAATACAAGAACTTCCTCCTCATTTGACTTCATTTTTGACATGGAATCTAATATGTACAACACTGCCATCCATGGCAGGGTTGTCGGTGCCCCCATCCACCGGGGGGACGGGGGACAGGACCAGTGTTCCCTCTAAGCTGAGTTAGTGTGAGCCAGCTCACAGTTTTTTAGGCTCTGGCTCACACATTTCTGTCTTAGTTCAGGAAGGATGGCTCCAGAGCAAACTGATTTATGCAGCAGCCAAATCGCCTGCTCACAACTTTAATGCCAGTAGCTCACAAAGTAGAATTTTTGCTCACAAGACTCCATAGCTTAGAGGGAACATTGGACAGGACTACCAGTTCCAGGTTGGGAAATTCCTGGAGATTTGGGGGTGGAGCCTGGGGAAAGACAGGGGCCTTAAGTGGGGTGCAATGCCACAGAGTCCACCCCCCCCCAAGGCATCCATTTTCTTCACGGGAACTGATCTCTGTATTCTGGAGGCGGCCTGTAATCCTGGGAGATCCACAGGGCCCACCTGGAGGTTGGCATCACTAGGCCAGGGCAGTAGGAGAGAACACATTCTAAGGAAAGGATTTTTTCTCCACAGGCCAACAGCTTCTGGGGCAGGAACAGTGGAATAAAATCCAGAAAAACACAGAGAGAGAGAAGGGCGGAGACACCCTCTCTCCTCACACTGTGGCTGTGATTGAATACAGAGCTCTCCTTACACACACATACACTGTGGCTGCTTGAAGCGAATTAAAAAGTTATCTAAGCCTGTTAACTGGAATCTCAACATCTAGATTGGCCTCACCAGTGGGGGCTGAAGGGGTGGGAGGGGAACTGTAGTGTTGTGAACTCCAAAGGCTGATAGGACAGTGCCTCATAAAATGCATGCCTTGGAAGTTTGAGAGTTTTGCACGCACCCCACCCCAAGAAACACATGTGGGGCACGACCTCTTCTCTCTTCCCAGTGGTTCGAGCTCCTCCTTCCGGCCACCCCACGAGAGGGGTTAGCCGTTGACCTTTTGCTATTTGGTTTAAGAAATGCCGACGGCAGAAAACCCGATCTTCAGGTTGAGCCCTGCCAACATTCCAGGGCTCTTTCGGAAGGCTAAAAGAAGGATTGTCCAGGTGGCTGGAGGGGGGAGGAAAGGAGAGAAGATCTCCCTTGGTTAGTGAGCCAGATTAGAGTTTGGATCACAAGAAGATCAAATCAGTCAATCCTAAAAGAAATCAACCCTGACTGTTCCCTGGAAGGCCAGATAATGAAAATGAAGCTCAAATACTTTGGCCACCAAATGAGAAGGGAGCACTCACTGGAGAAGACCCTGATGCTGGGAAAGATTGAAGGTCAAAGAAGACGGGACAGCAAAGGATGAGATGGTTGGACAGTGTCATCGACGCAACAAACATGAAATTGAGCCAACTTCAGAGGACAGCGGAAGACAGGAGGGCCTGGCGGGAGCTGGTCCATGGGGTCGCGAAGAGTCAGACTCGACTGTGCGACTGAACAACAACAAAAAAGGGACGGGATTGCCTGTCAGTGCCCACCAAGTGTTTTCAGGAAGTGGGCAGGGCCGGGTGGGGCTTTTGCCCAGCAAGGCTTCTGACTGGGCATTGGAGATTTGATTGGCTGTGCAGGTTTTTAAAAACGTTGCTCCGGTGGCAGCTGCCACCACAGCACAAGGATCTTCACTGCGCGGCTGAAAGGAAGCTGTGGCAGCAGCCGGTTTGTGGCTGGCTCGTTTTGTGGCAGCCATTTTGTGGCTGCGCCTGCCACATTTTGTCAGAATTCCAAAGGTACCCGCAGGTTCAAAAAGATTGGGGACCCCTTATATAAAATTATGTCATACACACCCAGAGCACTACACAAGCAAATCAGGGTCCTTATGTCACAATTCCACAGAAGCCACAGAACATGGTATCAGCCGTGGAATCTAGTTCGCCGGGGGGGGGGGGAGGGGACAGTTAAGTCTCCTGACCTTATGCTGCATGGACGTGTTTGAAACTTTGGGGGCCATGCCTGGCAAAAATGATGGAGCACATTTATTTATTTATTTTTCGGATTTTTATTCCGTTCTCCCCAAGTGGGCTCAGGGCGGATCAGAACAAATAGTCAAAGACTCATTACAATAAAATTACATTACGTTGAAATCATTAAAGAATTCAAAGGTAGCAGAAAATTACATAAAAGAAAAGACTGTTAGGGCTATACAGGTGTGGAATCAGAACATTTCAGTAGATTGGGAACTGAAGCAGGGAGGCCAACTAAGATGGACGCCTGCTGCCTCAGCTAAAGGCCTGACGGAACAGCTACGTTTTAGAGGCCCTGCGGGAAGCCAGAGAAATAGCCAAATAAAGGCCAAACCACACAAGACATGGAAGTTCCATGATCGGACTTCCCGATACGTCTGGGTTTTTTCCTTCCTAGCCCCACAGGTGAGCACATAAAGGAGTCAGCAGCACTTTCAAGGGCACACATTCAATCAGGACAACTTTGGTATAGGGCCAGAGAGACCCAGGCTAAAATCCATGCTCGGCCATGAAGGTCACTGTGTGACCTTGGGCCAGACGTCCATTCACTCTACCTCAGCCTGACCTACCTCGCAGGGTCACTGTCCCTTTTGCTGGCATCTTCCGCCAACGGATGAACTTTGTTTCATTTAGCATTCCCTCAGTGATCCTTCCTTCCTCCCCAATGTTTTGTTTTAATAGTTTTGTATGTGCATTTTGGCTCTGCTTTTAATTGTTTGAATGGTGCGTTTTAATGCTTTTTAAGATGTGGTTTTATTACGTGGGTTTTCACCTGTCAGCCAAAAGACCAGAAAGGGGTTAGAGCAGAGGTATAAACTTTTTTCTTTTTTAAAAATTATAATATTTATTATTTCCCAAATGAAAAACGTAAAAGACAAACATACCAAAAAAAAACACCAGACAAGCGAACAAACATAATATGAGCCCCTTATTTAAACTCTTTTTTACACACAAAAAAGAAAAATTTCGTTGCTCGATATATATAATAGACATACATTAATTGATGAATATATAATACAGTTATACTAAATTCACGTCATTTTAAAAGTTTTCCTCTATCCAATCATAAACACGCGACCAAATATTTTGAAAAATAGTTTCTTCTCTTCCTTGTAGTTTCAATGTTAAATTATCTAATTCTGCTACCTCCATAAGTTTTTTAATTAAATCACATTTGGATGGTACAAGCAGAGGTATAAACTTTTAATAAAATAATAACAACTGTGGGGATAAAATCAGAGAAAGGAGCAAGAGGTACAATGTCTCATGCTCCTTTTTAGGAAGGATGGAATAAAAACAGGCAGATTCTGAAAAGAGTTCGGCAGCCATTCCTCATAAAAATGAAAGAGGCTTGCAGGGTTAGACTGAAGCCTCCTGGTGCCATAAAGAACCAAACCAACTGCTTCCAGGATACCAGCAAGTATCAACAGCACTGGAACTGAGGTATACTTCCCCTGATATGTAGGTTCCATGGCTAGTGAATGTCAACAGACACCCTCAAAGGCTTCCAAGCATATACTGAGGGCTAGAAACTTGCCGTTTCTTTTGGAAGGCTACAGTTCACAGGATGCTCAGTACCAAAAGCTGCCCTGGCACAGTGCGGTCTCAGAACACACACCACCTGGTGTAGGAACAGAATACACCACCAAACAAGAGACAAGCTGCTTTTTAGTAAACGCACAACTCTAAACAGGTTCTATTTGTAGGTATGTGCAGAAGCCAAGCTGAGGCAAAAGCATTTTCTGTGCCTTCCAGCAGCACAAAACGTTTCTCACAGCAGAGGGCAAGCGCTTAAAATCTAGAGCACAAAGCCGGATGCATTATTGCCAACAAAGAACTCCCCCCCCCCCAAAAGGAACCCTCTCCAAGGATCTGAGAGAAGAACACTCAGATCTGCCAAGAGCAAGCACAGGTCCCTGCCATGCCCATTCAAACCCCGAACGGGGGGGGGAGGGGTGCAGCGGAGGGAAAGGGGGTGCAGAGGAGAGAAGGAGAAAGGGGGCACCACCATTAAAAGCAGGGGACGGTAGACACCACAGGGACGCCGCTGCACCGCTGGCTTGCCAAAGCAGATTAAACAAATTGAGAGTTTCTAAGGAAAGGCCGGAAAGAATGAAAGCAGAAATGGGGGGGGGGAGATTGACTGGGAAGCAAAACAGAGCGAGGCAGCCATTCAAAAGAGGCCAGGAGGCCTCTACTCCAATCAGTGGAATAACAGAAGGGAAACGGGGCAACGTCTCTCCGCTAATTCAGAGTAGCTGGTGGAGAGCCACTTGCTGGGTGGCTTACAGGGAGGAGAGAATAGACTGCAGGCAGCTCAGGAGAAACATTCTTCCAAAGGTTGGGCTATTTAAAAAAAAAAAAAACCAAACCAAAACGTGAAACCGTGAAGGCCAGTAGGCTGCTGAAAATGAGGGCTGGTGTCTTTGGGACAGGCCCGTAGCTACAGGGGGCGTTTCGGGGCCTCCCCCCCCCGACTTCCTGCCAAGGCCCCACTACTTCCTTTCAGCACAGGCCCCCCAACTCTCTGACACGATGCGGCCACCGCCACAAACTCCCTCCCCCCCCCGCACCACTGGGGCCGACGGTCGTTTTTGCCTTCCCCCCTTTCTCTGGGCCAGTCCCCACCCCACACCCCCACACTTCCATGACTCAGTGTGACTCCATCCCAGCTCGGAGGCCAGGGAGCGGCCAGGGGGCTTGGAGGCTGCAGAGAGAGAGAGAGAGAGAAGCCAGGCCAGTGCTCTTTTCTTGCACCCTGGCCCACCACGGTCCAGGAAGCAGTGGTCCAACTGAGCCCCCTCCCGGCCTAGTCCCCACGTCTGCCAGCCAACTCCTCCCCCCACGCCCTCCTCCCCATCCCGGCAGCAACCTCCGGAGCACCTTTTCTGCAGTGGCCAGCAGCTGGGGTGGGCGGAGTGCCACCCCAGCTGAAGGCAGACAGAGCTGACAGCCAGGCGGAGGGTGCCGCCACTGCCGCCGAGAAACCAGTAATTAAATTACTTTTAACCAGGGCTATTTTTGGGCAGGAACGCACAGGAACGGAGTTCCGTCTGGCTCCTGAGTTGGCCACGCCCAGCAGGAGCTCATTAGCATAATAGGCCACACCCAAGAGCAGGAACTCATTAGGATTGGCTACATTAGGGGTGTGTGGCCTAACATGCAAAGGAGTTCCTGCTACAAGAAAAGCCCTGGGTTTTGACAACAAACAAGGTAAACAGAATAAGAAGCAAAAGGTGGGTGTGGCTGGATAACCACACTTCTGGTAACATGGGGGTGCGGCCTAATGTGCTAATGAGCTGTGCCGTCAGGGGTGTGGCCTAATATGCTAATGAATTTCTGCTCTTGGGTGTGGCCTATTATGCTAATGAGTTCCTGCTGGACTTTTTCTACAAAGAAAACCCTGCTTTTAACCAAATTAGCCAGTGGCCCCCCCCAGGGATTAAACCCCCCCACCCCCGACTTAGAAATTCCTGGCTACTGGCCTGATTTGGGAAGCTGAACTAAAATTACCGCAGAGGCCAGGTCCCATAAAGATGAACAGGAGTCCCGTAGTCCAGCTCGATTCGAGTCCAGCAGCACCTTAGAGGCCAACAAGATGTTCAGGGCACAAGCTTGTGAGAGCCAAAGCTCCCTTTGTCAGACACCCCCAAAGATGTTGCCCCCGTCTCTAAGGTTGGTGCTAGACTCCAACCTGGCTGTTCTACTGCAGACCAACACGGCTTGTGGCATCTTAAAGACTAACGAGCTCTCGTTCTTGCCTTAGCTTCTGTGGAACGGGGGCACCTGGGCTTGGAGCAGCCTGCCAATCAGAGCAGACAACACAAGATGGGCGAGACCAATGGCCTGACACAGCAGGAAGACGCTTGATGGGACCCAAAGCTTCAGAGGTGAGGCTGCAGCTTAGTAGGCAGAGCACCTGCTCTGGGTGGCACTCAGCGGGATGCCACAGTGATCGCCAACTGCCTCTTCTTCTACCTCTCCAAGGAAGAGAAAGGAAAGAGGAGCCTCTGCCACAAACTATGGAAATGGTGCGCAAACCTAAGATACTTTGAGCAGAGGATGTCGGGGATTGAACCGGGAATCTTCTGCATGGAGAGGCATGTATAGCCAGGTCCAGGCCTTGGGGGGGCATTGCCCCCACTAGAGGGGGCAAGCGGTGATCGCTGCTGCTACATGTTACAAGCTATGCCAACCCCTTCTCTGCTCAAGCCCTGGAGAATGAATGCCAGTCAGAGCGGGCGCTATGGGCCAAAACGGACCAGCGTTCTGACGCAGTAGAAGGCAGCTCCATATGTCCGCGCGGACTGAAGGGCAGAATCAAATCCGTCAGTCAATTTCACAGCGTCTTACAGCCAAAAATAAAGCAGTGCTCCCACCAATCCTTGGGAAAACACGAAGAGAAGTATAGGGGGAACTGAGGACAAAAAACCAACAGGAAGGCCAACAGTCACGAAGGAAGGCAATTAGGCAAATTTGCAACATTTATTCTGCTTGGCATGAGAAGACCCGTTCCGCACTCGGAGGCTGCGGAAATCGCAGGGCGCCGGGTTCTGGCAAGGCAGCTGAGCTGGAATCAGGAGGGAAGAGAAAGAGAGTGGAGCTGATCGGTAGGCCTAGTATATCTAATGATCGAATGATAAAGGGGTTGGAACACTTTCCCTATGAGGAAAGGTGAAGGCGCTTAGGGCTCTTTAGCTTGGAGAAATGACGACTGAGCGGTGACATGATTGAGGTTTATAAGATTATGCATGGGAAAGAGCAGGTAGAGAAAGAGGTACTTTTCTCCCTTTCTCACAATACAAAAACTCGTGGGCACTCCATGAAATTGCTGAGCGGTCGGGTTAGAACGGATAAAAGGAAGTCCTTCTTCACCCAAAGACTGATTAACACATGGAATTCACTGCCACAGGAAGTGGTGGCGGCTACAAGCATGGACGGCTTCAAGAGGGAATTAGATAAGCATATGGAGCAGAGGTCCATCAATGGCTATTAGCCACAAGGTATAGCTAGGGACTCTGGGGCAAGTGATGCTCTGTCATCTTGGTGCTTGGGGGGGGGGCAACAGTGGGAGGGCTTCTAATGTCCTGGCCCCACTGGTGGACCTCCTGATGGCACCTGGTATTTCTGGCCACTGTGTGATACAGAGTGTTGGACTGGATGGGCCTTTGGCCTGATCCAACATTGGCATCTCTTATGTTCTTATGTTCTCTTATGTTCTTATATACAAGCCAGTATATCTAGGAAAGAACTGCAGACTCAGACGAGTAAAAAAAATGGATTCATGCCACTTAATAGGCAAGGGGAATCCAAAAACTTTGAGCCGTGGGGAGACAGACGCCAAGTGGCAGCTCGGATTTCCAACTGTCTCAGCAAATCAAGGCCTTCGTCCCCGCTCGGTGATTATTAAAGGGTTCCCTCCGCTGCAACTTGACATCTCCACCTGTCCCCCAGAGCAGCCTTCCCTCCGCTCAGCGATACTTAACTCCTCGCTCGTTAGCAATTCCCCCCCCCCAATTTAAAAAGGCTTCTCTGTTAATGTTCCGGAATGGATCTGAAGATTAAAATCAAAGTCGATTTCCCACCCTGCACCACCACCGCCAACCCCGCAAGCGACATTATTTCACACTTGCAAAGCCCACACTCCCACATAAGTCAGGCAAAGATCAGGGAAGGGCAGTTTTCATCTGGAGAGGATGCATCTGAAACTGGCCTGTTCAACAACAAAACACCCTATTTTTTAAAACACTCAGCCTTTTAAAAAAAAACCTCTGACATATTCTTCTAGGCAGCATACACTATTCTGCCCTCTACCATTTTATTATCCCTACAATCACCCTGTGAGGTAGGTCAGGCTGAGAAAGGGACTAGCCCAGGGTCATCCAGTGAACTTCATGGCTCAGCTGAGGTTTCAATACAGGACTTATTATTCTGAGACTCTAACCCCTGTATCACATTAGGGAGGGGCCGTGGCTCAGTGGGAGAGCCTCTGCTTAGCATCTGGAAGGTCCCAGGTTCAAACCCCAGCATCTCCAGTTAAGGATCCGGTAGCACAGTGGTGGCGAACCTATGGCACGGGTGCCAGAGGTGGCACTCAGAGCCCTCTCTGTGGGCACGCGTGCCATCGCCCCAGCCAGGCCCAGACCATCATTAAAGTGTTGAATTCTCTGCTAAATAATTTTAAGTGAATGAAAGCATTTGGGATTGCTTTCCTTACTTTGTTTGGATCATCTTAAGTTAACGTATGAGTTGTTTTTTCTAAAGTAAAACCTCAGCATTCAGGTTAAATTGCCGTGTTGTCACTTTGCGATAAATTAGTGGGTTTGGGGTCACAGTTTGGGCACTCGGTCTCTCAAAGGTTCGCCATCACTGCGGTAGCAGGTGATGTGAAAGACTTCGACTGATACCCTGGAGAGCTCCTGCCGGTCTGAGTAGACAGTAGTTGATGGACCAATGGCCTGAATTGGTAATGACTTCATTCATTCATACCCTGCCTTTCT
The DNA here is from genome assembly GCF_001447785.1 of Gekko japonicus. NCBI lineage: Eukaryota > Metazoa > Chordata > Lepidosauria > Squamata > Gekkonidae > Gekko > Gekko japonicus. The sequence continues at coordinate 69,705 of NW_015167099.1, read as the reverse complement.
CACTGAGACTCAAGGTGGATTACAAAAAAACATAAGGACATGAGAGAAGCCATGTTGGATCAGGCCAATGGCCCATCCAGTCCAAAACTCTGTCACACAGTGGCCAAAAACCAGGTGCCATCAGGAGGTCCACCAGCGGGGCCAAAACTCCAGAGGCCCTCCCACTGTTGCCCCCCCCCTCCCCAAGCACCAAGAATACAGAGCATCACTGCCCCAGACATGGTGCTCCCTCTATACCTTGTGGGTAATAGCCACTGATGGACCTCTGCTCCAATGCTTATCCAATCCTCTCTTGAAGCTCTCTATGCTTGTAGCTGCTGCCACGACTTCCTATGGCAGTGAGTTCTACATGTTAATTACTCTTTGGGTGAAGAAGTACTTTCTTTTATCTGTTCTAAACTTCCTGTTCATTAAATTCATTGAGTGCCCACGAGTTCTTGTATTGTGAGAAAGGGAGAAAAGCATTTCTTTCTCTGCCTTCTCTACCCATGCATAATTTTGTAAACCTCTATCATGTCACCCCTCAATTGTTGTTTCTCCAAGCTAAAAAGCCCTAACCTTTTTAACCTTTCTTCATAGGAAAGGTGTTCCACCCCTTAATAAATTTTAGTTGCCTATTTCTGCACTTTTTCCAACGCTATAATATCTTTTCTGAGGTGCGGTGACCAGAACTGTACACAGTATTCCAAATGAGGCTGCACCATCGATTTATACAGGGGCATTTTGATACTGGCTGATTTGTTTTCAATCCCCTTCCTGATAACAGCAAAGACTCCAATAAGCCATGCAGTAGGACTAGGATCGCAGAACTGGGGAAAAGGGCAAACAAAAGCAATAAAAACTATCTGTGGCAGACCGCCACACAGAAAGCGGGCCACAAAGGCAGAAGTCAATGTAGTGCATAAGAACATAAGAGAAGCCATGTTGGATCAGGACAGTGGCCCATCCAGTCCGACACTCTGCTCACACAGTGGCCAAAAACACCAGGTGCCATCAGGAGGTCCACCAGCGGGGCCAGAACTCCAGAAGCCCTCCCACTGTTGCTCCCTAAGCACCAAGAATACAGAGCATCACTGCCCCAGACAGAGTGTGCTATCTATACCTTGGGGCTAAGAGCCACTGATAGCCACTGCTCTCTGGAGATGCCAAAAGCAGCCATGCTGGCCCCAGCACCAAGGCAGCTTCATGTGTTCACAACGATTCTTTCGTTTATTAGTTAGGTGGATCACTTATAGCTCACCTTTCTCACTCAGACTCAAGGCATACAGCAAAAAAAATAACCTAGTACAAACACTACAATACAATCAGCAACATGCCACAACTTAAAACAGCATTGGATACACAATACCTCTATCATACTGCAATTTTTTTTTTACTGCCAGGTTTCTTGTGCCCTGTCCTGGACTGCCCAGACTAACCCGATCTCATCACCTTTCGGAAGCTAAGCAGGGTCAGCCCTGGTTAGTACTTGGATGGGAGACCAGCAAGGAAGACCAGGGTCGTGACGCGGAGCCAGGCAGTGGCAAACCACCTCTGAACGTCTCCTGCCTTAGAAAACCTACGGGGGGTCACCGAAAGTCGGTTGCGACTTGGCAACCAAAACAACCACCAATTTCTCACACACCAAGAAAGATCTAAAAAGGTAACGGTTTCCCTTGCTCGAAAGCTAGTCGAATCCGACTCTAGGGGGCGGTGCTCATCTCCATTTCCAAACCGAAGAGCCAGCGCTGCCCGAAGACTTCTCCGTGGTCCTTCCCACCAATGCTATTTATTTACTTGCAATTTCTTGCTTTCGGACTGCTAGGCTGGCAGGAGCTGGGGCCAGAGACGGGAGCTCACTCCGCCACATGGCACCAGGGTCTCGAACTGCCGAACTACAGACCTTCTGGTCTGCAGCTTCAGCGTCTTAACCTCTGAGAAACTGCTGCCATGCGCCGAACAGATCTGCACAATCCAGCCCTATCTCTTTTGGCTTCTCTCTATGGCAGCTGAGGGGCCTGAGAAATCTAGACAGAGCCCGATCCCCACCTGAAACTGACAGTTTTCTTAAAGAAAGGGTGCCCATGATTGGGGAAATCTGGGGGGTCACCTGGGGTTTCAGGCCGCTCTTTCTCCCTGTGTGCCATGGTTTCTGACCGCCCCTGAAGGAGAGCTGATTTGTACTGCCCAAGAGGATAAAATAAGAACATAAGAACATAAGATATGCCAATGTTGGATCAGGCCAAAGGCCCATCCATTCCAACACTCTGTATCCCACAGTGGCCAGAAAAACCAGTGCCATCAGGAGGTCCACCAGTGGGGCCAGGACATTAGAAGCCCTCCCACTGTTGACCCCCCCCCCAAGCACCAAGAAGACAGAGCATCACTTGCCCCAGAGCCCCTATCTATACCTTGTGGCTAATAGCCACTGATGGACCTCTGCTCCATATGCTTATCTAATTCCCTTTTGAAGCCGTCCATGCTTGTAGCCGCCACCACTTCCTGTGGCAGTGAATTCCATGTGTTAATCACTCTTTGGGTGAAGAAGTACTTCCTTTTATCCGTTCTAACCCGACCGCTCAGCAATTTCATGGAGTGCCCACGAGTTCTTGTATTGTGAAAATCTTGGATCTCTCCCCCCTCCGACCCTTCACCAAGCGGCACACAGCAACTAAGGCATCAAACACTCTGCTGCTGATCTGTAGCGATCAGGCACCAGGGTCTCCCTGAACACATGCCTGAGATGTGAGCATTGTATGCATAAAAATACATCTGTATAAAAGTTGCCTCACCTGGAGAGCTGTTTTTTATGTCCTAAAATGTTTTACTTGTGGCTTGGGAGGCATTCCATGATAATGTTATATGGATGAAAGGTTAAGGAACCACTGGCGTAACCTTTTTATAAAGCCGTTTAAGCTACTTTTTTATACAAAGGCGTCACAACAATGAGCACATGAATCTGCCTTATAGTTAGGGGTTGCCAACCTCCAGAAGGCAGCTGGAGATCTCCCAGAATTACAACCGGTCTTCAGACAACAGAGGTCAGTTCCCCTGGAGAAAATGGCTTCTTTGAAAGAAGAAGAGAAGAGATTGGATTTATACCCCGGTCAGTTCTATGGCATTCTATCCTGCTGAGGCCCCTCCACTGCCCAAACCCTGCTGTCCCCAGGCTCGATCCCCAAAATCTCCAGGTATTTCCCAACCCAGAGCTGGGAACCCTACTTATACAGAATCAGAGCATTGGTCCATCAAGGTCAGTATTGTCTACATAGACTGGAAGCGGCTCTCCACGGTCTCAGGTCTTTCCAATCACCTAATAACAGATTGATAACTGGAGACACTGGGGATTGAACCTGGGACCTTCTGCATGTCAAGCAGATGTTCTACCCCTGAGCCGCATCCCCTGGCCATTTATGTTCAATCCACCACAATAGCTCTTTCTTGGTCTGTCACGGTTAAACAAGTTTAACTACAGTTTGACGCAACATCTGAATTGACAAACCGTGGTTTACAATCAGCCAGCAAACCTAGGGTTACCAAGTACCTACCTTCGAATCGGCAGGGGACACGTGGTTCCCGGACGGAACATCCCTCGGTGGAACACATCCCCACCGCACCATGCCGTCGCCCAGACGTGACGCCAGCACGCTGGGCACATAGCTGGGCGACGCTCTGGCAATGGAGCTGGAAACTCGATGGTACCCAGCGTGCTGGCGTCATGTCTGGGCGATGGCATGGTACGGTGCATTTGTTTTCCACGCGGGAATGTTCCTGACAAGACGTATGTGTCCCCCGCCAATTCAAGGTAAGTATTTGGTAAGCCTAAGCAAACCAGAACGAGAAACTTTGGCTTAAAGTGGGTTTGCAAACCATGGTTTGTTGCCAACTCACATGGGAATCTTTCTACCTGTAGGGCTTGCTGTGCCATGGAGAAAGGTGTGAACTGTGGAAGCCAAGTGCTGAGAGGATGGAAAACAAAACCCTGTCTAAGCCAAGGTTCAAGCATCTCACAGTTGGAAGCTCAAGCCATGGTTAATGCAAACCATGATTTGCAACATCTGAACTGAGTTAACGTTTCACACATGTGAACAGCACTGCTTTGGATTTCTTTCTGTTCCAAGTCTAATGCTCTTATGAAGAACATAAGTACAGCCTGTTGGAGCAGACCAGTGGTCCATTTAGTCCAGCATACAGTTCACACAGAGGCCAGTTGCTCTGGAGGGCCAGCAAACATGGCACAGAGGCTGAGGCCTTCCCCGTTGTCTCCCAGCACTGGTATTCAGAAATCTGCAGCTTCTGTATATAGACGCTCCCTTCAGACACAATGGCTAGTGGCCGTTGATAGACCTCTCCTCCATGCACCCATCTTTTTGTTGTTGTTCAGTCGCACAGTTGAGTCCGACTCTTTGTGACCCCACGAACCACATCACGCCAGGCCCTCCTGTCTTCCGTCATGCTCCAGCATCAGGGTCTTCTCTCCAGTGAGGGCTCCCTTCTCATTTGGTGGCAAAAGTATTTGAGCTTCAGCGTCAGCAGCTGGCCTTCCAGGGAACAGTCAGGGTTGATTTCCTTTAGGACTGACTGATTTGATCTCCTTGCCGTCCGAGGGACTCTCAAGAGTCTTCTCCGGCACCATAATTCAAACACATCTATTCTTCGGCGCTCGGCCTTCCTTATGGTCCAACTCTCGCTGCCACACAGTACTACTGGGAATACTTCTGGACAGGTAACCCTTTTGGTCTGCTTGGCCTGGGCTTTGACAGACCTCTGGAACAAAGGGAATAACTCAGACAGTGGCTATCTTTGCTCTGGCTTGGAATTTCAAACCACGCTTTGGGTTCTATGCCGCCATTTGCACATGTACCATGCTTTCAACATGGAGATAAGAACCTATGAACAGCCCCTGCTGGATCAGACCAGTGATCCACGGAGTCCAGCATTAGGGTTGCCAGGTCCCCCTGGCCACTAGCGGGGGACAGCGGAGGGGAGGGGTTGCCAGCTCCAGGTTGGGCCTCACCTGGAGATTTGGGAGCGGAACTTGGGAGAGGACAGGGGCCTCCATGGGGTACAATGCCATAGAATCTACCCTCCTAAGCAGCCTTTTCCTCCAGGGGAACTGATCTCTGTAGTCTGGAGACGAGCTGTAATTCCAGGGGATCCCCAGGACCCACCCAGTGTTCCCTCTAAGCTAAGTCAGTGTGAGCTAGCTTTTTTAGCCTCCAGCTCGCACATTTTCTTGTCTTAGTTCAGGAAGGAGGGCTCCAGAGCAAACTAATTTATGCAGCAGCCAAATGGCTCGCTCACAACTTTAAGGCCAGGCGCTCACAAGACTCCACCGCTTGGCGGGAGCACTGGTCCCATCCGGCATCCCTGTTCAGCCTCCTATCTCACACGGTGGCCAACCACTTCCTCTGAAGATCCAACAACAGGGCATAGAGGCAGAGGTCTTCCCCTGATGTTGCCTCCTTGCGTGCTTTCAGAAGGGTAAACCCTGGCCGAGCACCAGAGCTCTCACTGATCCCATCAATTAGATAAGCATATGGAGCAGGGGTCCATCAGTGGCTATTAGCCACAAGGTATAGATAGGGACTCTTGGACTGGGACAAGTGATGCTTTGTATTCTTGGTGTTTGAGGGGTGGGGAAACAGTGGGAGGGCTCCTAGTGTCCTGGCCCCACTGATGGCCCTCCTGATGGCACCTGGTATTTTTGGCCACTGTGTGACAGAGTGTTGGACTGGATGGGCCACTGGCCTGATCCAACATTGGCTTCTCTTATGTTCTTATGTTCTAAACGCAGACCGCACAAAACCAACACTCTTTTTACACTGAAGGTCACAGAAGAGGCATTGCCGGGGGAGACATCTCAAGCGTTGTAAGAGTGCACCCACCGGCTTATCAAAGCAAGCCCCTTATCTTGTACAAACTCGAACACCGGCAACCTCCATCTAATATTCAAGAGCCGGCTTTGTAATCTGCAGAGGAACGATAACGGGGCAGCACGAGCGGAGAAAACATAAATGAGCCGCACAGCGTGGCGGGGGGAGGAACCACCAGGAGGGCATCGTTCCCCCAGGTGCTTGAAAAATTAATTGGCTTACCAAAGGGCTGGAACGCTTAGCGAGAGCACGGAGTGACAGGAAGGACAATTTGGCCATCGGAGCGACGACAAGCGGCTCACTCCTTCGTGCTCAGAACTACGTTCCGTCCTAGCCTGCTCTACATATGCAGCAGAATGAGCTGGCAGAGTCCTCACAACAGCATGGACTGTAGCACCTCAGTGTTCGTGGAGGGGGGGGAGAAAAGAGGATTACTTTTTTGAATGCTGCCTTGCATTTTGAAGGAAAGAAGAAAGTTTCACGTAACCAGTGATCCCCAACGTGGCCCCCGTGGGCACCATCCCCTAGGACTTTTCAGAAAGCGGGCAGGGCCGGTTTAAGGCAGAGTTTGTTGTTGGCTATCCTCGTTCAAGCGGAAGGGTTAGAATCACAGAATCACGGAGTTGGAAGGGGCCAGAGAGGCCATCTAGTCCAACCCCCTGCTCAATGCAGGATCACCCTAGAGCATCCCTGATGGGTGTTTGTACAGACGCTGCTTAAAGACTGCCAGCGAGGGGGAGCTCACCACCTCCTCAGGCAGCCGATTCCACTGTTGCATGACTCCTCTTACTGTAAAAAAGTTTTTCCTAAGGTCCAGCCGGGACCTTCCCGCCTTTAACCCATTCTTGCGAGTCCTATCCTCTGCTGCCAACAGGAACAGCCCCCTGCCCTCCTCTAAGGGACAGCCCTTCAAATACTTCAAGAGGGCAATCCTGTCCCCCCTCCCCAACCTCCTCTTCTCCAGACTGAACATTCCCCAGTCCCTCAGCCTTTCCTCCTAGGGCTCGGTCTCCAGGCCCCTGATCATCCTCGTTGCTCTCCTCTGCACCCGCTCCATTCTGTCCACATCCTTTTTGAAGTGAGGCCTCCAGAACGGCACACAAGACTCCAGGTGCAGACTGACCAATGCAGTGTGCAGTGGGACTATCACATCTTGCAATTTGGGATGTTATGCCTCTGTTGATACACTCCAAGGTTGCCTTTTTGGTCACCACACCACACTGGCTGCTTATACTTAACTTACGGCCCCCCAGTACCCCAAGAACGTGTTCACACACACTGCTACCCAGAAGTATATCCCCCATCCAGTATGCGTGTTCCTCGTTGTTAGCCAGATGTAGATCTTGGCACTTATCCGCCCACCTTTCCAGTGTTTTCCACAGCCGCAATAGCAGCCACAGCCACTGAGGGATCAGGACAACCTGGTAAGCACCCAGAGTTGTGGTTCCATTCCCACTTCAGGCATCCCTTCTTTTCATTCCCCCTGCTTCCTCCCCGTGGGATTTCCTTCTTTTCATTCCCCAGTCTCTTCCTCCCTCCCTCCCAGCCTCTCCTTTATCTCTTTTTATTCCCCCTTTTGTGATTCTTTTGTAAACTGCGGAGGGAGGCATTGTGTTTGGCTCCACCTCATTCCAAAGATGCCCACAGGCTCAAAAGGGCTGGGGACCCCTACCCTGAACAAAAGAAACTAGCCCAGTAATAAGCAGGCTGAGGTAGAAACTCTTGCCCTAATGTGCTATTTTCTTGTAAGGGTTTTTTTCGGTTTGGTTCTTTTGCATAGGGGAGCAGCCCAAAATGGCACCCCCTCCTGCAACCAAAAACTGCATAACCTTCTCTCTCTCTCTCTCTCTCTCTCTTCCCCCCCCCTACCCCCAGGAAGCCACCACGCACCCTGTTTTACTGCATGGGCAGGGCAGGCCTCCATTGTCTTTAACGGTGCCCAAGCTTGTGATGCCCCTTGCCTCACGGGAAGGGCCATTTCTGGGAAGGAGACAGAACTCCAGCTTCGTGCACTCATTAGCAGGCGTGTTGCTGCCCGTCGCAACTGGCGAAGAATCAGGAGGCCTTCAGTATCTGTGTTCACTTAGATTTATGGAGGAGCTCCGCCAATGCCAGCCTTGGGTCTAGACCAAGCGCTTGGCATTGCCTCCAAGTGGAACCGTCGAAGGATCTTGCATAACGGCTGCCTGCCACTCCAGATCCACTGGGTCGGAGTGCCTCACGGCAATCTGGCAGCTCCCCAAACTAGAGTTCATTGCCCTCTTCAGACCCGCTCTCTCAAGCTCCGGGATACATCCTCCCTCAATCTGACTTGATTTACAATAGTTCTACCTTACTTGCCAACTATATTGTAGGCAAGACCACTGATGTATATGTAAGACACGATTTTTTAAAAACTAGATGCACAACAATACAAAAGATACAAAAACTAGATACACATCAATGCACAGAAACACAGAGCTGGAAGGTACCCCAAAGGTCATCTAGTCCAACCCACCTGCACAATGCAGGGAATTCACAGCTACCCCCCCACACACTCCCCCAGTGAGCCCCGTTCTAAGCTCAGAAAAAAAGCAAAAAACCCTCCAGGATCCCTAAACACAAACCAGACCTAAACATACAGCTAACACGCACAAGCTGTGGCAAGCCCCTTGAGCTACAAGGTTTTGGAAGCTTCCCAATGAAACAGCTTTAACTCGGTGCCCCAATGAACAGAGAAGAGGTGCCAGGGCATGCCAGGCGACCAACCTACCAAGCACAGTAAATTCTGCCAAGCACTAGACTAGGAAAAATGAAACTCACCAAAGAGAAATCACTATTCTGTCAATTTTAACACACTCTATTATACCTTTTATAATGCAAATTTCTATCATGAACAACCTGCATTATATAAAATACATTTCATAAGAATAGGTAACAGGTCCTTGGTCAAAGACCATAGAAAATAGTGCTAAAGCAATACAAAATCGTGATGCAAATATTCTTAACACAGTCCTGGCTACGTTCCTGGATTCCTTTTGTAACATATCACTTTAAGGCAGAGGTGTCAAACTCATTTGTTACAAGGGGCGGATCTGACATAAATGTCACTTTGTTGGGCCGGGACATGTGGGCCATAAAATGTAATGCCAGGTACCAGAGATAGAAACTGTATAAAGGACAGCAGCTGGTCAGCTCTGAGCTATTGTATCCTCACTGCAAGGCCCCATGGACACGGCGGGGGGGTGCAGAGGAAAACCCATATAGGCAGACTGGAGAGGCAGGAGTGCAGCACTGGGCAGATGCTCCCATGATGCTTGACTGCTGCAGACGAGGTTGTTCTGCTGTGCAGAAGCCACAATGTAGAGGCTCCGCCCACTCCCCCCCAGCCCTTCCTTGCTCGCATCAGTCGCTCACAGGCCACATAAGAGCACTGGATGGGCTGGATCCGGCCCCCGGGCCTTATGTTTGACACCCTGCTTTAAGGCATCTTGGTGGAGCTGTGAAAGAAAAAAAGTGGACTGAAAAGCCTTCGCTTTCTGGACCAGAGCAGAATGTTCCACGGCCCAAGAATGCCACTGTGTGGGCAGCAGTTGACCTCCTACACCCCTTCCACGATGGTGTCACGCCTTAGCAAGAATATCGTCCACGTAATACTTTTTATTAGGACCCGTCCGCTGACCCATAACACCATGCAAGCTTTGAAGTTCATCAGGCCAGATATGAGCAAGGCCAGGAATGAGGACTGCTCCCCCCCCCAGCCCTGCAGCAGCTGGAAGCAACGCTTCTCCTACTGGCCGTCTGTGGAAACTGCAGGTGCCTCCAAAACAGGAGACTGTAGCTTTTTAAACAGCTGCTGCTAAGCTGCTGGATTTCAGCTTTAATTGTATTAAAAAAACCAAAAAACAAATCTGCAACTGCAGGCCCACCCTGGCTGTACTAGGATGAAAGCCACAGAGGAGAACTCCGGTAGTCAGTCACGCAGGAGAGGCGACAGGAGCACTGCCTCAGCGGCCTTCCTAGGGATTGTTCTCATTCGCCGCAGTTTCCTTTCTCCGAGGAAACTGGGGCAACGTACACAGCTCTTCACTAGCATTCTACCTTCACAACGACCCTGTGAGGCAGTTTAGGCTGAGACAGAGTCAGCCTGTGAGTTTGGTGGCAGAGCAGGGATTTGAAAGCAGGCCTTCCTGGTCCCAATCTGACACCTGAGTCACTATGCTCAGGGCTTTTTTTGTAGAAAAAGTCCTGCAGGAACTCGTTAGCATAATAGGCCACACCCAGCAGCAGAAACTCATTAGCATATTAGGCCACACCCCTGCATATTAAGCCGCACCCCCATGTTACCAGAAGTGTGGTCATCCAGCCACACCCACCTTTTGCTTCTTATTCTGTTTACCTCATTTATTGTCAAAACCCAGGGCTTTTTTTGTTGCAGGAACTCCTTTGCATGTTAGGCCACACCCACCTAATGTAGCCAATCCTAATGAGTTCCTGCTGTTGGGTGTGGCCTATTATGCTAATGAGTTCCTGCTGGGCGTGGCCAACTCAGGAGCCAGCCTGAACTCCGTTCCTGTGCGTTCCTGCCCAAAAATAGCCCTGACTACGCTACACTCTGTCTGGCTGTCCGTAAGGGGTGTCAATGGGATCCCAGATGTCATCAAGCCGAGCATACTTAAAAGGAGATGATAGGGAACTGTGAGTTGGCAGCCTGGGATTTGTCCTGCATAGTTCCCCGGGGATCTGGGTAAGATCAGGGAATGAGACTGTCCAAAGCTTGGTCTGGGGGGGTCTTCAGTACATTCACGACTCTGTACTTCTTCAAAAAAAGCCTCCAGACACTTTGGCCCTAAGGGACAATAACCTGAATAACATTGTGCCAATTGCATTGTGCCAGGTAATATAAGCCGCCCTGAGCCTGCTCGCGGGGAGGGCGGGATAAAAATACCATAAAGAAATAATAAATAAATAAATCCAGACAAGACAGAGCCAAGGAGGATGTGCTAGAAAGAATTGTACTGCCCATGACTGATGGGGAGAGTCTTCCTTTGACAGACTCTGGGGAAATCCTTGGGGGGGGGTTGTTGTTAGACACTGTTTTATCGACAGAAAGGAGGTCAATAAGGTGGCTAAAGATGGTTTGTTTCCCCGGCCGCATTGAGCGTGTTAGTTACCTCTGCTTGAGGATTCAGCCAGCGTGGGCACACTCATCCACACACTACTGTACTGCTGAAGTTGACCACTGTAATGTGAGACAGCCCTTGAAGACAGCTTGGGGACGTCAACTGGTCCACAACACTGCAGCACAGTTGCTATCTGGAACACACTGCTTTGGTCCTGTCACTCCTGTTTTGAAATCCTGCCAGTTTCCAGGTTCAAGGTGCTTGTTCTTACCTTCACAACATGGGTCCCACATACTTGACGGACTGCCTCTCCCCCTAGGAACCTGCGTGGCAACTCTGACATCTGAACAGTCCCTGTTCCCTCCTGTAGGGATGTGAGATCAACCACTGCTTGACCACAGACATTTCGAATAGTGACTATACTGTCATGGAAAGCTCTTACCAGGGACAGCCAGTTTGGTGTCGTGGTTAGGAGTGCGGACTCTAATCTGGGAGAATCGGGTTTGATTCCCCACTCGTCCACATGCAGCTGCTAGTGTGACCTTGGGCCAGTCAAAAGTTCTCTCAGAGCTGTTCTCTCACAAGCAGTCCTCAAAAGAGCTCTCTCAGCCCCAGCTACCTCACAGGGTGTCTGTAGTGGGGAGGGGAAGGGAAAGGGATTGTAAGCTGCTCTGAGACGCCTTCGGTTGGTGAAGGGCAGGGTATAAATCCAATCTATTGTTGTTGTTGTTACCAAAAAAGGCAAGGAAAGTATCTGCAATCATGTCCTCCCGGAAATTACACAAAGCTGAATTATTTAGAAGAGGACTGGTAGCAAATATAGCCTTTTTTATTAGTCTGGCTTCTCACTGGGATTTTTAAGATGTAATCT
>NW_015167099.1:55024-55993 GCF_001447785.1 Gekko japonicus | reverse complement strand
TAGAGCCATACTGCCCATTACCCATTTTAAGATTAAAGGTAAAGGTAAAGGTTCCCTTGCTCGAAAGCCAGTCAAATCTGACTCTAGGGTTGCGGTGCTCATCTCCGCTTCAAAGCCGAAGAGCCAGCGCTGTCCGAAGACGTTTCCATGGTCACGTGGCTGGCATGACTAAACACCAAGGTGCATGGAATGCTGTTACCTTCCCACTGAAGTGGTACCTATTTATCTACGTGCAATTTCTTGCTTTCGAACTGCTAGGTTGTAATTTTAAGATTACAGCAGTTCTATTCTGCTCAGGATGTGAACTGCTCAGTATGTATTTATTAAATTAAATTTCTAAGCCGCCTTTCCCTGTGGAACAGGGCCCAGGGCGGTGTACAACAATAAATCACATATTAAATCACAATAAAAACGCAGTGATCGGCCTAACATGACAACGCAAAACTTCCAGTTGTGTCACTGACACATGGAGGGGGAGGCAAGGAAACAGGATGTTATTTGGCAGAGAGCTCCACCAGATTGTAGCCAGGGTGGAAAACGCTCTGGCTCTGGTCGAGGACAGCTGGATATCTCTCAGGCCAGAGACCGCCAGTAGAAGAAGAGAAGAGGATTGGATTTATAGCCCGCCCATCACTACCTGAAGGAGTAGGTTCTTATCTGCTGAGGGCAATGCTCTTGGGGGGGGGCAATACCAGGAGAGGCAGTCCCAAAGATACACGTGTCCCAGACCATTTAGGGCCTTAAAGCGAATACCAGAACACTGAACCTGACCCAGTACACCCAGAGCCAGCGCAGCTCACACAGAACAGGTTGAATATTTGCCGTTCACAGAGTCCCTGTAAGGACCCGCATTCTGTACCAGTTGGCGTTTCCAGGTCCTACGCAGAGCGAGTGACAGTAGTCTAATCTGGAGGTGACCATTGCATGGGTTGTTGTGGCTAGGTCAGGGCGAGACAGGTAGGGAGCTAG
>NW_015167099.1:49831-54867 GCF_001447785.1 Gekko japonicus | reverse complement strand
CCAGGCCCCCCCCCCCGCTTGCCTGTGCATCCTTCCCCTGCCTGCCTGTCCAAAACCCCTCCCACAGCCACCTGCATGCTCTTTCCTCTGCATGAACAGCTGGGAGTGCTGCTGCTGCAACCATCACCACCCGCACACCCTCCCCTGGAAATATTGGGCAACCCAGGTAACCAGAACAAGAAGAGATTGGATTTATACCCCGCCCTTCACTCGGAGTCTCGGAGTGGCTTACAATCTCCTTCCCTTCCTCTCCCCACAACAGACACCCTGTGAGGTTTGTGGGGCTGAGAGAGTTCTTTTGAGAACTGCTCTTGAGAGAACAGGTCCAAGAGAACTTGTGACTGCCCCAAGGTCACCCAGCTGGCTGCATGTGAAGGAGTGGGGAATCAAACCCGCTTCTCCGGATCAGAGTCCACCACTTGCAAGGGAGTGAGTGAGGGAAGGGTGTTCAGGCAAGTGACTGAGGAAGGTTGAGGGCAGTGGGCCCTGGCAGATGCCACAAAAGGACAGACTTCTGTTTCATGTCAGGAGTGGAGGGGGACTCTTCCACACCTCTTTTAGCCTTGCTAGTGCTAACAAGGGCATCCGACGAAGCTGAAGGGCAGGAGATTTGGGACAGGCAAAAGGAAATACTTCTTTACACAAGAGAGTGCTTAAAATGTGGAGTTTGCTGCCAGAGGATGTAGTGATGGCCACAGGCACAGAAAGCTTTAAAAGGGGATTTAAGTCTATCAGTGGCTACGAGTCATGGTTGACTAAAGAAAGCCTCCACGTTCAGAGAAGAAGAGATTGGATTTATACCCTGACCCTTCACTACCCAACGGTAAGAGTGGCTTACAATCTCCTTTCCCTTCCCCTCCCTACAACAGACACCCTGTGAGGTAGGTGGGGCTGAGAGAGCTCTTTAGAGAACTGCCCTTGAGAGAACAGCTCTGAGAGAACTTGTGACTGACCCAAGGTCACACCAGCAGCTGCATGTGGAAGAGTGGGGACTCAAACCCAGTTCTCCCAAATTAGAGTCCACACTCCTAACCACTACACCAAACTGGCAGTCAGCCTCTGAATCCCAGTGACAGGGGGCAACATATGGGGAAGGCCTCGGCCTCTATGCTGGACGAGATGGGCCACTGGTCTGATCCAGCGGGCCTCTTCTGATGTTCTTCTAGGACCGTGAAAGAACCACAGCCTGCTCCCTCTTCTAGGATGCTGTGTGCATGAGCAGGAAGCATGTTTACAATGTGGGGGACACCCACTAGAGGGCATCTGGCAGAGCGCCACAAAACCTGGAGGCAGCCCCCAAATCAAATGACCAACCTACCCTGTGCCAAGAAGAACATGGAATTCCTCTGCACCAGGGTCCTATTTTTTTTTTTAACACTCCTGGAGACGCCAGCTCCTGGAGCGTTGCGTTCCCCCCACCATCTGTCCGGGATGGCGAACAGGCAGGTTTCCAAGCTCTGCCACATCAGCTGCTTTCTTTGTTTTTTCCCCCTCTGTGAGCACAGGGTGGATTAGGGGGCACTGCCGCCCAGCACTGAACCAGAGGAGGTCAGCGTCTGCTGGAGAAGACCCCCGTCCTCCCAGCTGAGGAGATTTCCGAGCCTGATTGACGAGCGGGATCAAACTCTGCATCAGCTCAGGCCTCCTCCGGAGCCCTGAGATTCTTTCTTCTCCCGGATGAAATGTTTTGACAGGTGCCGGCAGAGCTGTGCGGGTCCCGCCAGACGAAGCCGTGAGAGGCATACAGAGAGAGAGGGAGAACAGACAGCTGGAATATCCGGCCCGACTCCTTGGAGATCTCGGGCTAGTCTGTTCCACACGGGCCAGGGTAGCTTAGACCAACTCGACCCACCTTCCCGGAGCTCCGCAGCTTCCCGAGAGGAACACAAAGGTGCCATTGTTAAGCCTGCAAGATCTCTAAATCCTCCTGCCGCTAGTTCCAGGTTGCCAGTCCAGAACTCTGCCCACAAAGTTCAATGTGCACGCATTGCCTAATGGTAAATCAGGCATGGGTATGCCACAGTCCCGCACAAGTACAAAGAATGCTCAATTAACCTATGGAGCGTGCTGCCTTAAGATACGAGGCCGGCCACTGGCTTAGATTACTCTGACACAGGATTAGATAAATTCATTCAAGAGAATGAGATAGTCATACAAAAGTTTCAGCCCTGGCCCCAGCCTGGTGGGACAAGCCACCAATTGAGACCAGGGCCCTGCGGGATCTATTGCAATTCCGCAGGGCGTGTAAGACGGAGCTGTTCTGCCGGGCTTTTAGCTGAGGCGGTGGGCATCCACATTCTTCCATCTTTCAGCCTCCCCCACCAGCATCCCTGGCCTTGGGTCCAGTGGCCAATGTCACCGGCGAGGAGGAGGAGGAGGAGACTGGATTTATACCCTGCCCTTCACTACCCGAGGGAGTCTCAGAGTGGCTTACAATCCCTTTCCCTCCCCACAACAGACACCCTGTGAGGTAGGCAGGGCTGAGAGAGCTCTTGCCAGAACTGACCTTGAGAGAACAGCTCTGACAGGACTACGGCTTGCCCAAGGTCATCCAGCAGGTGCAAGTGGAGGAGTGGGGAATCAAACCTGGTTCTCCCAGATTAGAGTCCGCGCACTTAACCACTACGCCAAAGTACAGAAAGTACATCATAGTGTTGTTACAAAACCTGGAGGCAGCCCCCAAATCAAATGACCAACCTACCCTGTGCCAAGAAGAACATGGAATTCCTCTGCGCCAGGATCCTCAGCTTCCTTATGCTGGTTTTATTATTGTTCTTTAACTTTAAAAAAATTCTAATTTTGTAATTTATGATATTTTACTGTTTTATTGTCATGCCCTATGTGACCTGTAACCCGCCCTGAGCCTGCTTGCGGGGTGGGCAGGATATAAATTGAAAATAATACATAAATAAATAAAAAGCTCGATGTTCAGGGGCAGTGTACCTTAACATCGAGTGAAGGGGGCAAATAACAGGGGTAGGGCCGTGGCTCAGTGGTACAGCACCTGCTTGGCATGCAGAAGGGGCCCAGGTGCAACCCCCGGCATTTCTAGTTGAAAATTCAGGAAGATGATAATGGGAAAGACCTCAGAGCTTAGAAAGCCACCGCTAGTCAGAGTAGATAAGGCCGATCTTGACAGACCAGGGATCTGATTCAGTGTAAGGCAGCTTCACATGTTCTGCCTGTGCACCTCCCAGAGGAACATGGCTGGCCACAATGGTTACCAACCTCCAGGTGGTGGCTGGAGAGCTACTGGGAATGGGATTACAACTGATCTCCAGGCACCAGAGATCAGTTCACCTGGAGAAAATGGCTGCTTTGGAAGGTGGACTGTATGGCATCATACCACACTGAGGGCCCTCCCCTTCCCAAACCCCGCCCTCCCCAGGCTCCACCCATCATATCTCCAGGTGCTTCCCAACTCAGAGCTGGCCACCCTACTGGGAAACACAATGCTGGATGCAACGGGTGGTGCGTGAGTGCAATCCAACAGGGTTCTTTTGGCCAGCAGAATGTCACCTGGGGTGTGTAGAAGCGACAGTCCTGCAAACATCAGCTTCCAAATGAAAAAGAAAATCAGGCTGCTAGCAATGCTCCCTCTAACCTGTGAAGTCTTGTGAGCAAAAATTCTACTTTGTGAGCTACTGGCATTAAAGTTGAGAGTGAGTGACTTGGCTACGGCATCAATTAGTTTGCTCTGGAGCCATCCTTCCTGAGTTAAGACAAAACTGTATGGGCCGGAGGCTAAAAAACTGTGAGCTAGCTCACACTAACTCACCTTAGAGGGAACACTGGCTGCTAGCTTTAATGAAGAAGAAGAAGAGAAGAAGAGATTGGATTTATACCCCGCCCTTCACTTGGAGACTCAGAGCGGCTTACAAACTCCTTTCCCTTCCCCTCCCCACAACAGACACCCTGTGAGGTGGGTGGGGCTGAGAGAGCTCTTGACAGAAACTGCTCTTTTTCAAGGACAGCTGTGCCAGAGCTTGTGACTGACCCAAGGTCACACCAGCAGGTGCAAGTGGAGGAATGGGGAATCAAACCCGGTTCTCCCAGATTAGAGTCTGCACACTTAACCACTACACCAAACTGGCTCTCCAAACTGAAGATTCAGAATCCCAAATGGTTGCTGAGGAGGAATCTCTGGGGACCAGGTTTTGGTGCTTCTCTGCCTCCCACCCCACAACTGGCACAATCAACTGCCCCCCCCGAACCAGAATATGCAAATAAGGCAAGGCAAATTACCCACAAAATAGTGTTATTTGCATAAATCCACACCAGAACCAGAATTCCAGTTCCTTATCCAGACAAGGAAATGTTTAGTATACACAAACACAGCCAACGTTTTAGTTTTCGTTTCTGCACTTTTTGGCACAGAGTAGTTTAGGAGATGCCTTGGCATGGCCAGCGACCTGCTCAGATCCCGAGCAATCCAGGCCTGCTAGCCAAGACTGACTAGAAACAACAACTGTTCACTCCCAAGACCAGCTCCAGTTGCCTCACAGAAACAGCTATTTACTGAGCCCTTTGGTACACAAAGATGGATGCCTCTCAGCTTCCAGAAGGCAGTTGTGGAGATACCTTGGCTCTACACGGCTTGGGCGCCAGCCCAGGTCTCACTGCCCCATTCGATGCTAGTAGAGCTTTATTTTCCCTGCACTCTGTTACACTTTTAAAACAGCAGATCAATAAAAAAAAAACAGACAGTCAAACACTTACCCAGCAGAAGAAACATAAACATCTGAAAATAACAAGGAAAAAACACCATTCTCTCTCAAGTCATAATTTAGCTCGCAAATGAAACCGATAGCCATCAGACAAGAAGAAATGAAAAGGAATGCCATCAGACAAACAAGAAGATTACAAAAACTCTCTGTGATCAAAGCAATATTTGGATAACAGGCAAAGCTGAATTATCTACGGAAGCCAGAAACTAGAACCCTATTCCGGTAAGTATCGTACCTTGCAATTTCCTAAAGACGCTCGTCTTTGATGGGCCAATTTTCTCACTATTTCTTCTTCTTTTCTCCTGCCAA
>NW_015167099.1:47492-49237 GCF_001447785.1 Gekko japonicus | reverse complement strand
GAGTGCCCACGAGTTCTTGTATTGTGAGAAAGGGAGAAAAGTACTTCTTTCTCTACCTGCTCTTTCCCATGCATAATCTTATAAACCTTGATCATGTCACCCCCTCAGTCGTCATTTCTCCAAGCTAAAGAGCCCTAAGTGCTAAGTGCTTTGTTTCTCTCTCTCTCTTTCTTTCCACCTCTTGCATTCTTTCTTTCCACCTCTCTCTTTTTCTCTCTTTTAGACAAATAAATATCATTAGCAAACAAATAAATATCATTGGACAAATAAATATCATTATGAATGTGTTTTTACCCTCTTTTGTTTTCATATTTTAAAATAAAAACGTGTGTGTAATATTTGTTCATGTTTTGCAGCTCTCAAACATCTGACATTTATTCTATGTAGCTCTTACACTGAGAAAGTTTGGCCACCCCTGGTCTACACTGCTGCATAGAGCTTATTGTTAAGTAGGATCCTATTATGTAATTTCTGTACCGCTTCATGTCTCATTGTGCTATGCTTCAGTTCTTACTGGGGGTTCCAGACATCTACAATCCTAATGTACTGGTTACTGAATGTTCCATTTTGGGTTTTTCGTAATTTTTGTTTGTATTGGTGTGTGTGTGTGGGGGTGCGCGCGCATGTATCTGCACCTGGAAGTCACAATGCCCTCTGGTGACTGACCCCTACTGGTAGCCTGGAGGATATTCAGAGAGGTGGCTGAATAAAGCCTGCCTCTGTCCTCCCAACTTGCTATTCCAAAGAAGTCTCCCATCAAAGTACTAACCACAGTCAACCCTGCTTAGCTTCCAAGATCTGATGAGATCAAGCTTGCCTGGGCTATCCAGGTCAGGGCGAATGTCCCACTTTGTTGATTGTCCTGACTCCCTACGTGTAATCCGCCTTGGGCCCCTGTGAGAACGGTAGGCTATAAACAACACAAATTAAAAACACAGAGAAAACGAACATGTCAAGCAAAAGGCTAGATGGGAATCTTCTCCTGACATGCCAGCTTTCGAAGTGCAAGGGATTTCCTTTGCATAGAATTCCCCTGCCCAGAGAAAGCTAGCATGTCAGGAGCAGGGTTTTAGCTACGGTTTCTCCCAGCTTTCCTATACACAAGAAAAATTTTGCATGGAGGAACCCCACCTGCTGGCCATCCTAAGTAGTATAGCCCAGAAACAGGTTTAGCCCCTCCAGAGGAAAAGGTCTGTCTCCAACAGCGACTATCCAGATGCTTTTGGATGTCCACAAGCATAGCATGAAAGCGACAGCCATTCCCTGCATATGGTATTCAGGGGTAAGAACATAAGAGATGCCACTCTGTCACACAGTGGCCAAAAATACCAGTGCCATCAGGAGGCCCACCAGTGGGGTCAGGACATTAGAAGCCCTCCCACTGTTGACCCCCCCCCAAGCACCAAGATGACAGAGCATCACTTGCCCCAGAGCCCCCAGCTATACCTTGTGGCTAATAGCCACCGATGGACCTCTTCTCCATATCCTTATCTAATTCCCTTTTGAAGCCGTCCATGCTTGTAGCAGCCACCACTTCCTGTGGCAGTGAATTCCATGTGTTAATCACTCTTTGGGTGAAGAAGTACTTCCTTTTATCCGTTCTAACCCGACCGCTCTGCAGTTTCATGGAGTGCCCACGAGTTCTTGTATTGTGAGAAAGGGAGAAAAGTACCTCTTTCTTTACCTGCTCTTTCCCATGCATAATCTTATAAACCTCGATCATGTCACCCCTCAGTCGTCGTTTC
>NW_015167099.1:43354-47226 GCF_001447785.1 Gekko japonicus | reverse complement strand
TCAGCAGTTCGAGATCTGGGTTGCCGCATGACAGAGTGAGCTCCCGTCTCTAGTTCCAGCTCCTGCCAACCTAGCAGTTCGAAAGCAAGAAATCGCAAGTAGATAAATAGGTACCACTTCGGTGGGAAGGTAACAGCGTTACGTGCGCCTTGGTATTTAGTCATGCCGGCCACATGACCACTGAAACGTCTTCGGACAGCGCTGGCTCTTCGGCTTGGAAACGGAGATGAGCACCGCAACCCTAGAGTCGGACTCAACTGGCTTTCAAGCAAGGGAACCTTACCTTTAAGCAGGTACCGCTTTGGTGGGAAGGTAACAGTGTTCCGTGCGCCTTGGCATTTAGTCATGCCGGTCACATGACCACAGAGAAGTCTTTGGACAGCGCTGGCTCTTTGGCTTGGAAACGGAGATGAGCATCGCCCCCTAGAGTTGGATTTGACTGGCTTTCGAGCAAGGGAACCTTTACCTTTAAGGCACGGAGGGCCCATTTTCATTGACCATCAGTTAGTCTCCAGGAGGCATGCAAACAGTTTAGAAACTGTCCTGGCTAATAGTCAAAGTTAAACTTGTGAATTCAGCTACCTTGACTGGTAACAAACAACACGCGTGAAGTGCATGTCGGGGATTGCAGCATATTCTTTTGTACTTTCGGATAAAGTCATTCAGCTGGCCTGGCACAACAGACCGCCTGCTTGGTGGTTTGTCACCCACGTGCCACAGAACGCTGGCGTGACTCAAGCTCCCTTCTGTTATTGCAGACTGAACAGACAGGGCCGGATACGTGCCATTTTCAAAAGGATCTGGAGCTTCGTTTCTCAACAGAACAGCTTGGCAGACACAAAAACATTGAGAAATCGGCTGTACATCCAAGAAGCCTGCATTGGAAGCTCGGGAGGAGAGCTCCAGGAAGGAGCCACAGCTCACCAGCATGGTATTGTCGCAGCTTGCTGGGTGTGTTCCCAGTAGATACACAAGTGGCAGACTTGCTTCTAGGACAGAAAACCTTTCCATTTCAGATAAGAAATAAGCTTCCTACAAATCCACCCGTGCATTAAAACAAAAACAAAACCTATGGAAATCAAGGCTTTGGCTTCAAGGTATTAGAATTTGTGTCATTCCCAGTTACGGCAGCCTGGGGGGTGCGTGGCGAGTCCAACACTGAAGAATTTCATCACTGTGGGACAACATATACTTTGGGACAACATATACTTATTTCATCACTGTGGGACAACATATACTTTGCGGGACTCAAAGCTTCATTCATTCACTTGCCCATCTTCTAACATTGTATATGCCATTAAACGCCAACAATGTCCTTCAGTTCTCTACACAGGGATGTCCTTCGATTCTCTACACAGGCAAACAGGGCAAACCGTACGCCAAAGGATAAATGGACACGAATCTGACATCAAGAATCACAAGACTGAGAAACCTGTAGGAGAATGCTTCAGCCTTCCGGGACATTCAGTGGGAGATCTCAAGGTAGCTGCTTTATTACAAAGGAGCTTCAGAAACAGACTGGAACAGAAGACTGCTGAGTTACAGGTTATTACAACACTCAGGACAATGGAACCCTCAGCACTTAACAGATATTGGTTTCTGATCTCACTACACATGCAAACGTCATTCAGTTCTTGCATCTGTTGTACACTCCTTTATTATGCTGTATGCCAATTTGCTGCTATTCACAGGTCTTATCAATTGCCTGCATCCAGCCTTAGACCTATTCATTGCTAACTTAGTTATGCATACTGACTCTAATTGGCCCTTCCTGACAACACCTTCCCCACCCTCTACCTATATGTAATGGCTGAGTACTTCTGTTTCAATGTATCTGATGAAGTGTGCATGCACACGAAAGCTTATACCTAGAATAAAACTTTTTTGATCTTAAAGGTGCCAATGGACTCAAACTTTGTTCAAAAAAATTTGTTACGGCAAGCAACCTCTTGAAAGCTTAGCAAAACTGAAATTATCATATGGTGTTATGTATGGAATAGCCAGGAGATTCCCGGGGGGATGACTGTTTGGTTGCCGAAGCTGTAGCACTTCTTGGCACCACTAGGTGTCGAGCTACGCTTATTTTTAGGCTGAGAGTACTGTGACCCGCTAGCTTCAAGTAGGGGATCAAACCCAGTTCTCCAGATTAGAGTCCACTGCTCTTAACCACTAGACCAGACTGGCTCTCTAAAAGCTCAGCTTCTGCTGCAGAGCCCAATGTGCTGCACATTTAATCAAATGTCTAAGCTGCAAAAGTTACTTATTTGACCACCACCAGACTCAGGATGTGCACTGCTTGCAAGTCCTTGAGTTTCAACTGACCTCATGTAAAGCTTATCATCGCAGAAGACTGCTGAGTTACAGGTTATTACAACACTCAGGACAATGGAACCCTCAGCACTTAACAGATATTGGTTTCTGATCTCACTACACATGCAAACGTCATTCAGTTCTTGCATCTGTTGTAAACTCCTTTATTATGCTGTATGCCAATTTGCTGCTATTCACAGGTCTTATCAATCGCCTGCATCCAGCCTTAGATCTATTCATTGCTAACTTAGTTATGCATACTGACTCTAATTGGCCCTTCCTGACAACACCTTCCCCACCCTCTACCTATATGAAATGGCTGAGTACGTCTGTTTCACTGTATCTGATGACGTGTGCATGCACACGAAAGCTTATACCTAGAATAAAACTTTTTTGGTCTTAAAGGTGCCAATGGACTCAAACTTTGTTCAAAAAAATTTGTTACAACAGTCAACAAAAAAATTTGTTACGGCAAGCAACCTCTTGAAAGCTTAACAAAACTGAAATTATCATATGGTATTATGTATGGAATAGCCAGGAGATTCCCCTGAGCTACAGAGTCAACCTCAGATCAACAGTCTGGTTTTGCTGATAGTTTCCCCTTAAGTGACAGAGGTCTGTTTTTAGGAACAGAAAAGGGAAAGTCTCTAACCGAATGTAGATAGTAAATGTTTTTATAAGACGCACAAGATAGTGACCTGGAAAGATGCCCAAATACAGGTCCTTCCAGCTTTTCAGTACAATTGGGGCCAGTTGACATGGGGGAAGGGAGACATCGAGGCAGACTCACGTGCAGCCCAGAAAGATCTTCTCTACAATGATTCCATTGAGTTTAAAGGAGGCGACTATGGGAGGGACGAGGTGTGACAGACAGGAGAACAACATCAGCACGCGATCACGGCCGATTTCCCAGTGCTGAGCAAGCAGGCCGGCCAGAGAGAGAGAGAGAGTTGACTTGACAATTTACGAAGGTGGAAAAAATAGATGAGGGAACCACAATAGAAATGTATAAAGTTATGCACTGGTTGGAAACAAGATTCGCGGCCTCTCACATAATATGAGAGTTCTGGGAAGGGCGAAGGAAGTCATTCTTCACACACTGCTTAATTAAGAAGAACCCTGCTGGATCACAGTGAGGGTCCATCTAGTCCAGCATCCTCTCTCACACAGTGGCCTCAATCAGTTCCTCTGCAGGGCCAACAACAGGGCAGAGAGGCCGAGGCCTTCCCCTCATAAGAACACAAGAAGAGCCCTGCTGGATCAGACCAGTGAGGGTCCATCTAGTCCAGCATCCTGTCTCACATAGTGGCCTCAATCAGTTCCTCTGCAGGGCCAACAACAGGGCAGAGAGGCCGAGGCCTTCCCCTCATAAGAACACAAGAAGAGCCCTGCTGGATCAGACCAGTGAGGGTCCATCTAGTCCAGCATCCTCTCTCACACAGTGGTCTCAACCAGTCCCTCTGGAGGGCCAACAACAGGGCACAGAGGCCGAGGCCTTCCCCTCATAAGAACACAAGAAGAGCCCTGCTGGATCAGACCAGTGAGGGTCCATCTAGTCCAGC
>NW_015167099.1:27313-43281 GCF_001447785.1 Gekko japonicus | reverse complement strand
AGCCACTGATAGACCTATCCTCCATGAATCTATCTAATCCCCTCTTAAAGCTGTTTATTCTTGTGGGATTTGCTGCTATAGGATCTGGTGATCATCTTGGTCACTAGCTTTAAAATGTAAAGCGAAACTCACAACTAATATTACGGCTCCAACAGTCAAGCAGAACCTCCGTGCCCAGAGGCAGTAAACCTCTGAATACCAGATTTAGGAGACCAGCAACAGAAGAAAGCTGCTGCTTTCATGCCCTGTTTGAACATCTGGCCTAGATGGGCCTTTGTTCCAGCACCACAAAGCAGCTCTTAATAGCAAGACGACCAAAAGAATAACCCACTTGCTATATCCACATAGAGAATCAAGGTACAGCTGCTCACACCCCTCCCTCCCAGGAGATAGAGAGAGGATAAACCACACCACTTCTTAGAACTTTTATCCAGGGGTTGGGCTAAATTACCTTCAGGTCCCCTTCTGACCCTGACCTCTTTTCCAAACATTCCTCATCAGATTGGAGCTCAGTTTTGGCCTGCAACAATGGCGCATTGTGACGCTTCTCCACCCACCCACCCGCCCGCCCCTGCTTTCTCCAGAGCTGCAGACCTGACCCTTTGCCCAGTTTCACAGCAAAAACAATACCCAAAAGGCAGCCCTGTTGAACAGTTACCATGGGGTTCCTTCCAAAGCTGTCCAGCCACAGCGGGAGGGCTTCCAATCTTGGCCAGCTTTCGCCAGCAGGGCCCAAAAGACGACTCCTCTCCCTTTCTCGAAAAATTGCACAAAACCCTATTGAGTGAGTTGGGGGGGGAGAGAGAGCTGTTCCAACCACGGATTTGGGGGGGGGGCTTGGTAAGAGGATACAGGGGGAGGAAAGGCATTGAGTTCCGTGGAGCAAATGGCCGGTACGTGAACAAAGCGAGAAGTTTCACGGCAAAGGGCAGATCGAGGAGAGATGTAAAAAGGTGAGGAGGTGGCGGCACCACACCGGGTAGCAGAAGGAAGCTCCAACCCTACAGCCCTCGTGCGAAAATTCCCCTGCTGGATCAGAGCAGCGGCTCCTCCTGCTCAGCTTTCAGTTTAAAAAAAAAAATGTCACGCACTTGCTCTTAAGAGCTTGTAGGCGAGGCACAAACCGGGTGGCCACACTCTCACATACGTAGGCCAGGGTCTTTCTCAGACGTGCCAACTGGGACCTTAAAACCAAGCTTCAGCTAAACATCCCACCAGCCGGGAAGCCCCTCAACTGCCTTTCCTGGCCTGAACCCACTGCTGCTATCCACCTGCTCCAGATTTCTATCGGCTTTCTGGCTGGGCATGGAGCTTCCAGCGCCAGACACACAGACCGGAGACATCTCCTTCTGTCAGCTCTCTGGCAAAGGCCCTTCACGGCTCTCCGTGGTCAGCCATGCAGACGACGACTTCAGCAGCCAAGAAGCCATCCAACGTGCACAAAAGGCACTCTGTCCGGAGAGAAGGGACAGAGAAGGAGCAGCAGGCAGCCTGGCAAATCAGTACGCTGTACCGTGGCCACCGAGTCAAGAGATAACCTTTCCACTAGGCAAAGTTTCCTCAAATGGGTATTCATCAGTGGAGTGCATTTCCTGTAATGGTTCATTTCGGCTGGGGCTCCAAAGAACACACAAGGTATGCTTGGCAGAAGGAACAACACTGTACAATGGTTAGAGTTTTGCAGGAAGATCCGAGACACACGCGTGCCAGGTTCGAATCCAATCTCTGGCATGGCTTGCCAGCTCTGGGTAGGGAGATACCTGGAGATTTTGGGGGGTGGAGCCTGGGGAGGGCGGGGTTTCAGTAGAGGAGGGACCTCAAAATGGTATAATGCCATACAGTCTACCCTCCAAAGCAGACTTTTCCTTCAGGGAAACTGACCATGGTTGTCTGGAGATAAACTGTAACAGCAAGAGATCTCCAGGTGCCACCTAGAGGTTGACAATCTTGCATGGAAGCTCACTGGGTGGCGTTGGGCGAGTCACTCTTGGCCTAACCTACCTCACAGGGTTGTTATGAGGATAAAAATGGAGAAGCTGAGAACAATG
Organism: Gekko japonicus; assembly: GCF_001447785.1. Taxonomy (NCBI): domain Eukaryota; kingdom Metazoa; phylum Chordata; class Lepidosauria; order Squamata; family Gekkonidae; genus Gekko; species Gekko japonicus. Next base: position 41,233 of record NW_015167099.1, on the reverse strand, counting down.
ATGGAAGTAGTTCTGGGTCCCTACTGGAGGAAAAAAGCAGGGTATAAATATCTAAATAGATAAATAGTTTGGCATTTGGAATGTAGCCTGTAATGATTCCTTGTTTTACTGTGTGTGTGTTCCTTTAAATGTTTGGTTGGAGTGCAATGTTAGTAGAGTAGGGTGATTGAGAGAGACAAGTGTGATGTGATTGGTGGATAGCAGAGTGTGGGAGGGAGTTGCTTGGAATGAGAGTATCTGTGTCTTGAAGCAGTTCAGGAGTTTTGAGTTTTGAATGAGAGTCTGTCAGAGAAAGAGGGCAGAGTGTTGTGTGAAAACTTGAAGTGCAGAAAATATGTTGTTGAAAGTTAAAATGTGGAAGAGTTGCGAGAAGGATCTGAGACATCCTAAAGTTTAAAAGAAAACTAAGCACAAACTAAGAGTTTAGCCAGAGTGAGGGTCTATTGAAAAGGAGATTCTTAATAGAGAAGGATCTTGTGACCAAAGACTGTTTGTGATACCCTGACAGCTAAATTTTACAGTTTCTCTTCCCCTAAACAGTTATAGTTAACTTATTTATGTTAAAAATTTTATTCAATAAATCACATTTTGTTTGAGTTCCAGAATTCAGTTCAAATCTTTCCTCAGGACCCACAGAGACACTTGAAAAGCCCAGACTCGAGGTCATTTTCCCAACAGCTAATGAGAAAAGATTTGGAATTTGTTTAAATTCCTGGTGGCAGCCGAATCTACCCTGTTTATCAACACAAAGTATAAATTTAAAGAGAAAACCAGTCCTCCCTAGTAAGAGGACGCCACATAGCCCACAAAGGAAAGGGGAAGGGTGAAGATGGATCCCGAAAGGTTCCCCTTTAAGCATTCCTTTGGCCTTTCCAGCAGTTATGCAGGCAACTGGAACTCCTGATCCAGGAAGTGGTGGCAGCTACAAGCATGGACGGCTTCAAGAGGGAATTGGATAAACATATGGAGCAGAGATCCATTAGTGGCTATTAGCCACAAGGTATAGATGGGAACTCTCGGTCTGGGGCAAGTGATGCTTTGTATTCTTGGTGCTTGGGAGGGGGGCAACAGTGGGAGGGCGTCTAGTGTCCTGGCCCCACTGATGGACCTCCTCATGGCACCTGGTATTTTTGGCCACTGTGTGACAGAGTGTTGGACTGGATGGGCCATTGGCCTGATCCAACGCTGGCTTCTCTTATGTTCTTATGTACTTAAAATCTTATCTCTCCACTGCTGCCACCACCACCATCTCTTCTTCAGACACTTCCCACGTGCTTCTGGGCATACCATATGGACTAGAAATCTACACATTTTTAATAGGGGGGGAAAGGCAGAGATCCAGACAATGCATCAAGTTTAGGTTCACCCCTAGAGGCCCCCTTTTGCTTATGTTCATATGCAATCAAAGATGACAGACACACACTCTGCAATCTGTTGGCAAGCATTTCATCACAAGCTTTGGCCTGCAGGGCAATAAGGAATCTCTGAAAAACAGTTACTGTTGGGTTCATGCCCTGACTTGAGGGAAGAGCCTGCCTGGGGCAATTCTTGGCTGGGAAAAAGAACGTTGGCTCGATGGAGAAGAAGTGAAGTGGCTTCAGAGTGGGCTGGGCAGAAAAGTGAAGCAGCAGACACGCGAAGGGAGGGTTTGGACGGAAGTAAACAGCAGGCATACAAACCAGCCTTACACCGGGCCAGACCAATCATCCATCTTGCTCAGTATGGTCGGCTCAGGTTCTGATTCTGCCAGTTTGGTGTGGTGGTTAAATGCACAGACTCTAATCTGGGAGAACCACAATTGATTCCCCACTGCTCCACTCGCAGCTGCTGGATGACCTTCGGCAAGCCATAGTTCTGTCAGAGCTCTCTCAGCCCCACCCACCTCACAGGGTGTCTGTTGTGGGGAGGTGAAGGGAAAGGAGTTTGTAAGCCGCTCTGAGACTCCTTTGGGTAGTGAAGGGCGGGGTATAAATCCAATGTCGTCTCTTCTTCTTATGACTAATTGTCCATCTAGCTCAGTGTTGTCTGCTCAGATTGCCTCTCTGGGGACTTCCGCAGGTCTTATAAAGGAAACCGCTTCTGAACGGAGACACTTTTTAATGGGAGATTCCAGGAACTGAGCCTGGAATCTTCCATATGCAAAGCGTGCGCTCTGCCACTGGGCCACAGCTCTTAAGCGGGGGCATATTCAAAATCAAGGGGTGGATTTTCAGGCTTTTTTCTCCCCAGATATTTTCATCCCACCTCTCTCTCTCTCTCCTTGTGTGTACTTCAGGCTGTGCCAAATACGATAGGAACACTCAAGTTAAAAAACAAACGCAGTCATTTAAAGCAACCAAAGCTTTCTGCTCTCAGGGACAAAGCTAGGCACAAGCCCAAGAGCTGTCTCGAGCAAAGGCCAACAGGGTGTGCCATGGAGGTCTTTTGGGACCACCAGACTCCTATTCTTTGCTGCCAAAGACACTCTTGGCGCAGACCTTTTGCAGGTGAGAGTTCATTTCCATGTAAGCACAAAGTGCAGTTTGCACTACATGCAACTCACCAAGCCAAAAGCACCCCATCACCTAAGCATCACACTCAGCAACCCCCCCCCCCCGCCGCCACTTTTGAAGACACGTGTTTGCCAAGCCCCTCATGAACCATACATAGCCAGTGGGGGGCGTTTGGCCTGGCAGGCCACGAGGTGCACTCTGTGCCTATCGCATACCAAGCGACAGAGAATTTGTTGGCCTCAAGCCGGTACAAACGCAAAATGGACATGGGCCATTGCCTCCGCCAAGGCACACAAAAATGGGCTACCGTCGCCAATGATCCAGCAGGACAGAGAATTTCACTCTTCACCAAAAGCTCCGCATGGTGCAAAGTACAAAATCCACCAAGCGGCAGCAAGGCATTCGCGAAACAATTAAGCAAACAAACACACACGTACACAATTAGCAAAGCGTAATGGAACTTTTACATGACATTTTTAGCAACGGGCTTCATCAGTGGCATCACATTCAAGCAGGGGCCAGGGCAGAATGTGGACTTTGGGCATAAGATGTCCCAGGTTCAGGCCCTGGTGTCTTGGACTACAGGTTGACAACTGACCTCTGACCAAAGGCCCTGAAGCCAATGCTCACAAGGGCAGGTAGTAATGAGTTGGCTGCATCTCTGCCTCCAAGTATGGCAGAAGAACCAAGAGCCCTCCTGAATCAGGCCAATGGACCATCTAGTCCACCATCTCATCTTCAAAAATGCCCCACATGAAGCCTCCAGAAGGCTTACAAACAGGGCACAAGGCCTCCCCCCCCCTTGCTGTTCCCCCCCACAGCAATTGATATTCAAAGATACACTGCCTTGGAAGACAGAGGTTCAATCTACCCATGATGGCCTAATGGCCACTGATGAATAGGGTTCCCAACTCTGGGTTGGAAAATTCCTGGAGATTTGGGGGTGGAACCTGGGGGGCTGGGTTAGGAGGTATAATGTCATAGAGTTCACCTTCTAAAGTAGCTATTTTCTCCAGGGGAACTGATCTTTGTAGTCTGAAGATTGGCATTCTGGGAGAAATCCAGGCCCCACTTTGAAGACTGCAACCCTACTGATGGACCTACACCATCCTTCTATAGTTATATAATGATTTGGATCTATAAACCTCCATGGGGGGGATGTGATGGGGATTTTTTATAGGATTGCTTTAGGTAAAGCTGTACATACATTGTAAAGCTGCACATACATTGAAGGTACTGTTCATATGAAAAGGAGTAGGCAACACTGAGAAAGAAACAGGACTGGGAGGGAAACAGTTAATAAACTAGGTGAAAGGTTTGTTTGCTTTATTTATACCCTGCCCTTTCTCCCCAATGAGGACCCAAAATAGCTTATGACATGGTTCTCCTCCATTTCATCCTCACAACAACCCTGGGAGGTAGGTTTGGCTGAGAGTGCGTGAGTAGTCCAAGGTCACCCAGTGAGCTTCCATGGCAGAGTGGGGATTTGAACCCGGGTCTCCCAAACCCTAGTCTAGCACTAACCACTATGCTGTCAGTGTTCCCTCTAAGCTGAGTTAGTGTGAGCTAACTCACAGTTTTCTAGCCTCCGGCTCACACATTTTTGTCTTAACTCAGGAAGGACGGAGGCAGAGCAAACTGATTTATGCAGTAGCCAAATCGCTCGCTCACAACTTTAGTGCCAGTAGAATGTTTGCTCACAAGACCCCACAGCTTAGAGGGTTAGTGGGAGGTCTCACTTCAAAGGAGAGGAGGGAGGGCAGTTTGGGAAGCAGGAGGAGTAGGGTGGGGAAGGAACTGGGGAAGGTAAGAGGAGGAGGAATGTGCCCTAGGAAGATAAGGAGAAATCCTGAGCAGATCGGCTAAACGTCTGAAGCTGCTTTGTACCAAACCAGCCTCTCACGTCCCATACCGGTTGCTTTAACACACCGCTCCAGAAGCAAAAGTTCAGACAGATGTTCCTAGCCCCTCCTTTCCCAAGATCCTTTTAGCTGGAAACTGAATCTGGGCAAAAAGCATGTGGCTTTACCACTGAGGGGGGGGGGAGGTGCAGATAAACAGAAGAGATAAGCAGAAGGGGGGGGGGACGGTCAGCAATAAAGTGATTGCAACAGACGTTACCAGTGCCTGTGGGTGCCATATGAAGATATCTGGCAAGTTGGAAAGGAAAGGAAGGAGAGACCTGAACAGGGAAAGGGGAAAGAGAAGGGGTACAAAAAACCACATCGCAGGAAGGCAGGGGAAAGACCAGGCAAAGGAATGGTGTGGTGGGGTCAGAGCTGCCAGGAGAGGAGAGGGGAGCGCGCTGAAAGCAGGAAGAGGGATCGTGCATGCAGAAGTGTCGAGCAGGAGGAGGAGAGGAAGAAGCTCTGAAGCAAGAGCAGTGGAGGGCCGGGAAGCCACGCGTTAAATGAACTGAGGCAGGCCAGGAGGAAGACCCTACGGAGGAATGCCAGCGGGGAGGGAGCCAGAAGAATCCCCGGCTATGAGAGGAAGGGGGAGTGGGAAGGTATTTGCGAATTCCCTGCATTGTGCAGAGGGTTGGACTAGATGACCCTGGAGATACCTTCCGACTCTATGATTCTATGGGGCGCCAGCAGCTGCCTCGGGCCTGCCTTGGGAAGGGGGAAGCCCCCACCCCATCTTGAGGAATGTCTCTACGACGACACAAGGTGGGCATGACGTCACGGCGTCCTGACGTCAAAGAACACCCACCCCACGTCACATGCCCGCAGTTCTTACACCGCACCGCTTTGCGAGCTACTCACCGCCGCAGCTCGCCGCCTGCCTGCTTGCCTGGAACCTCCTGCCTCCGCTCGCGCCTGATGCTTCCTCACCCTGCCGGCCACGGCCACGCCCACCCCACTTCTGATTAGCCGCCTCTACCCCCCGCTGCATTCTCATTGGTTAATACTGGCGACGCCTTCGGTTTTCCTCCACTGCGGCCCCGCCCCCTCCTCTCTACCTCCTCCCGCGGCCCGCCCTCCTGTCACTCACCTGCAGTTCAAGCCTGGCGCCTTCACACCACGCGTCCCGCCCCTTCTGGCGAGTCTCGTCTTCTCATAGGTTGGCGTGACTCTCGTCCCTTCGCTGCAACTGGCTTCACGACACGCCGGTCTTAAGTCCCGTCCCTTCGCTGCAACGGGCTTCACGACGCGCCGGTCTTAAGTCCCGCCCTCTTAATCCTATCCATGCTCTCCATTGGCTGCATTCTCCGCCCCCTCACTTCTACTGGCTCTTCGCTACGCTAATCTCTTACACCGCGGTGCCTGCCCACCCTTGTCGATCCGCGGCTTTCGATTGGCTGCTCATTCCCTCATCTCCTGGTCTCATTCCTACTGGCTCGTAGACACGTTGCGGCCGGGACTTTGCTTTCGCCGCTACGAGAAAGGAGGCGGGAATTGTACTGTCACGTGCAGAGAGTGTCTCCAGCCCCGCCTTCTTTAACGCTGATTGGATGTCAGGGCAGGACACAGGGAGGGGGCGTGTCATGCAGGTGATTCATTCATCAAAAGGGCGGAGGAAAAGTCCTGAATGTGCAAGCTGTACCTGTTCGTTTATAAATGGCAAGGAGGTTGTGATTGAGTTATGCGGTGGTTCTGTCAGCCTGCTTTGTATTTTTCATCATCATCAAATTTTAAAAATATAGGTTTGGTGATGGAGGAAAGTGCCATCAAATAACAACTGATTTATGGCGACCCCATGGGGTTTTCAAAGCAAGAGACGTTCTGTGGTGGTTTTCCGTTGCCAGCCTCTGCATAGCAAGCGACCTTGGTTATTCCTCGGTGATCTCCCAACCAAACACTAACCACGTGCCCAGGGGTTAGCGTAATAGGCCACACCCAACAGCAGAAACTATTAGCATACCAGGCCACACCCATGATAGCACAGCTCATTAGCATATTCGGCCACACCACACATGTTACCAGAAGTGTGCATCCAGCCACACCCACCTTTTGCTTCCTATTCTGTTTACCTTGTTTGTTGTCCAAACCCAGGGCTTTTTTTGTAGCAGGAACTTCTTTGCATGTTAGGCCACACACCCCTAATGTAGCCAATCCTAATGAGTGTCTGCTGTTAGGTGTGGCCTATTATGCTAATGCGTTCCTGCTGGGCGTGGCCAACTCAGGAGCCAGCCGGAACTCCGTTCCTGTGCGTTCCTGCCCCAAAATAGCCCTGCGTGTGCCCATCATGCTTAGTTTCTGGGATCTAATGAGACTTCGCTATCCTGGAATATCCGGGTCAGGGCACTGTTGATTGTTGGTTGAAAGGGTCTTCAAGGTACAACCTACTTATGGTTTTCAAGGCAAGAGGCCAACAGAGGCAGAGAGGTGGTTTTCCATTGCCAGCCTCTGCCTAGCAAGCGACCTTGGTATTCCTTGGTGATCTCCCAACCAAACACTAACCTGGTCCAGGTGCTCATCATGCTTAGCTTCTGGGATCTAATGAGACTTCGCTAGCCTGGAATATCCGGGTCAGGACACTGTTGATTGTTGGTTGAAAGGGTCTTCAAGGTACAACCTACTTACGGGTTTCCAGGCAAGAGGCAGTTTGTCATTGCTACGGTTGCCAGGTCTGGGTTGGAAAATACCTGGAGACTTTGGGGGTGGATCCAGGAGAGGGCGGGGTTTGGGGAGGGGAGGGGCCTCAGCATGGTACCATGCCATAGAGTCCACCTTTCAAAGCAGCCATTTTCTCCAGCGGAGCTGATCTCTGTCAGCTGGAGATCAGTTGTAAAATCTCCAGGTCCCACCTGGAGGCTGGCATCCCTCATTGCCAGTCTCTGCTTAGCATCCCTGTGACTTCCCTGTGACATAGCATCCTTTGCTGATCTCCCATCAGGTTTGCATTGCTTTCCTCTGCCTAGCAACCTTGTACTTCCTTAGTGGTCTCCCATCTTTGGGGGTAAATGAGCATGCGTAGTCACTTGGCCTCACATGCATGAGTCGTACCACCCTCCTACATTCTCCAGTGTACAAATGTTCCTGCCTAGCAACCTTGTACTTCCTTAGTGATCTCCCATCTTTGTGGGTAAATGAGCATGCGTAGTCACTTGGCCTCACATGCATGAGTCGTACCACCCTCCTACATTCTCCAGTGTACAAATGTTCCCTCTCCCTGGTTAACCAACCGTTTCAACCAGCTGCAAAGCATAACCCACAATCCACCACTAGATGGAGCCAGAGCTACATGTTGCAAGATCTTTTCCCACAATTTTGGAATTCATTAGACTACGGAGCCCTAGTTTTCAAACTCTGGGGCCATCCTTTTCCCGCATAGTTTAGTATATCCGGAAAGGGTGGGCCACAATTCTAGAGACGGAGAGATGATTCCACAGGTGGCAGAAGCACTTTTCTCCAGCGGCAAAGCTTTGCATTAATCAGAACAGGGGTCCCCAACGTGGTGCCCTTGGGCAATCCTGGTGCCTGCCAAGTGTTTTTTAAACGTCGGTGGGTCTTTTGGCCAGCAGGGTTTCTGATTGGCCAGTCTGTATTTTATGGGCTGTGCAGATTTTTAAAAACACTGCTTTCCAGCAGCTGCCACCACAGCAAAAGCCTCTTCACTGTGTGGCTGATGGCAAGCTGAGGCAGCCGTTTTGTGGCTGGCTCTGCCTTCCGCGGTAGCAGTTTTGTGGCAGCACCCATCATGCTGCTAAAGGTGCCTGTAGCCTCAAAAAGGCTGGGGACCCCTACACCGGCACTGTATTAAGTATGCAGAGAGGCAAAGGATATTTGGACGTTTCATCCAAAGTCGTTTCTCCCCATATCAGCATACTTCCCTGGCTGTTTTCAGACAGGACTCTGCATCATTCTACCCACAGAGTTGTTCACACACCAGAAGCAGCTCTGTGTGCTATTTTCAAATACACCCATTCGCTGTTACCCCCCAGCTCCTAATTCCCATGGGTTGGCCTGGGGCGTCACAAAGATTTAGGCTAGAGAGGAAATGCTGAGCTATCCAAAAAGGGCCAGCCTCCAGTTTTTAGCAGTGAATGACTTCCAGTGGCCCCAGAGGTATGAATACTTTCCTTCCTTATGCAGGCTCATCTTGCAGTTGAAGGGTGAAAACTGCAGTGGCTCAGGAGGCATTTTTTTTGTAAAGGGGTTAGAAGCGTAGTGTTAAGGGACCAGCACAGGAGGTCACTCTTGCAAGGAAATGGTCTGTTGCAGTGTTCACTGTATTTATCCCCTTGCTTTATCTTCTGCCTTTGTAACCCATTTTCTGCATTGTGGTATGCCATGCCTCAATATTTATTTATGTAATTCGACTTTTCGACCACTCTCCCCTGGTAAGCCAGGCTCAGAGTGGTGCACAACACAGTCATAAAACATCAATTAAAACCAATAGCCAGGGCTATTTCGGGGCAGGAACGCACAGGAACGGAGTTCCGGCTGGCTCCTGAGTTGGCCACGCCCAGCAGGGACTCATTAGCATAATAGGCCACACCCAACAGCAGAAACTCTTTAGGATTGGCTACAGTAGGCGCGTGTTGCCTAACATGCAAAGGAGTCCCTGCTACAAAAAAAGGCCCTGGGTTTTGACAACAAACAAGGGAAACAGAATAACAAACAAAAGGTGGGTGTGGCTGGACGACAACACTTCTGGTAACATGGGGGTGTGGCCTAATATGCTAATGAGTTTCTACTGTTGGGTGTGGCCTATTATGCTAATGAGTTCCTGCTGGGTTTTTTCTACAAAAAAAGCCCTGCCGATAGCAAACATAAATACAGCTAGAGATGGCTAAAAGAACCAGTAACACCACTATCTCACAGGACGGGGGTGGGTGGGAGGGAGTGCTAGAATGCCAAACGCCTGGCGGGATATCTCTGCCTTGCAGGCCCTGCGGCACTGTAACAGGTCCCGCAGGGCACAAGTTGTTGTTTGGCAGAGAGCTCCACTAGGTTGGAACCAGGGCAGAAAATGCCCTGGCTCTGGTCGAGGACAGACGGATATCTCTCGGGCCGGGGTCCACCAATAGATTTTGATCAGCAAGCACCATCAAGTCCAGTGTTCCCTCTAAGCTGAGTTAGCGGGAGCTAGCTCACAGTTCTTTGGCCTCCGGCTCACACATTTTTTTGTCTTAGCGCAGGAAGGGATGGCTCCAGAGCCAAACTAATTTATGCAGCAGCCAAATCGCTCGCCCACAGTTTTAATGCCAGTAACTCACAAATTAGGACTTTTGCTCACGAGACTCCACAGCTTAGAGAGAACATTGATCCAGTCGCAAGCCACTCATGGCAACCCCAGGACCACAGCGTTTCCAAGGCGAGAGATGAGCAGAGGCAGTTGGCCATTGGCTTCCTCTGCAGAGGAACCCTAGATTTCCTTGATGGTCTCCCGTCCAAGTAGTAAACAGGACCATCCCTCCTTAGCAGCCAAGCTCAGGCTAGCGCGGGCTACTCAGGCTGGCCCTTAGACACCCGGACCCCCACCCCCGTGTTTTCCCCGTTCTGTAATCCTTGCTCTACTGCATCCTTTACTGGACATTAGGGTTGCCAGCCTCCAGGTGGGGCCTGGGGAGCTCCCGCTTTTACCACTGATCCCCAGCCGACAGAGATCAGCTCCCCTGGAGAAAATGGCTGCTTTGAAGGGTGGACTCTATGGCACTGTACTGTGTGGAGGCCCCTCCCCTCCTCAAACCCCACCCTCTCCTGGCTCCACCCCCAAAGTCTCCAGGTATTTCCCAACCCAGACTTGGCAACCCTACTGGACATCCTATTCCCTTGCTCTACTGCATCCTTTACTGGACATCTTATACTGTCTGAATTGTTTTCTGTATTTTGTAATCTGCTTCAATTCTTACTGAGAAAGGTGTGCTAAAACCCAAATAAATAAACTTAAAGGTGATACGGTGAATTTAGAAATGGGTCCCATGTTCACAACATTTGAGAAACACTAAATCGTGCTTTGGTCACCTTATGAGAAGACAAGAGTCTCTGGGAAAAACAATGATGCGAGGAAAAGATGAAGGCAATGGAAAAAGAGGAAGATCCAGCAGGAGATGGATGGACTCTGTCAAGGAAGCCACAAGGGCTTTTCAGGTGTTTGCAACACCTGAACCAGGCTGCTAAGGATTGGACGCTTTGGAGGGCATTAATTCATTGGGTTGCCGTGAGTCAGAAGGGGCTTATATCATAGGATGTTAGAGTTGGAAGGGACCTTGCAGGTCATCTAGTCCAACCCCCTGCACTCTGCAGGAGCATAGCTGAAAGATATGATGGCACTTAACAGACACACAGACTGGGGGGAAGGATATGTTTTTGGAGGAGATAGCTGACTATTTATAATAGCCTGAAGGATTTGTGAGGTATCGTGCTCCAAATCCATCTCCCCTTCCGGCCATCAAAAAGAGAGTCAAGAGACCTTAGCAAGGGCCATTTTTTGTGTTTTTATGTATAAACGATCCCTTAACATTTTTTTCTTCTAAAAATACATCCGGGAGAAAGGTTCTGTCCCAGCCTACTCCAAGGCTGAACTAGGTTTCTAGTTGCGGGGAGTTTTCTTCCCCGTGATAGAACATTCTGGAATGAAATGACAGTCTGTTCTCCCACCTCGGGGCTCCGCTGCTTCATTCTGCTGTGTCTGTAGACCAGCCCAGAGGCTCTCTAAATGAAGGGTACGAAGAATGTCCCTCTCCCCAAGTCGCCCTCGTGCCTCCTCAAAATGTCCAAAGTGGTCGTCTGTCTGCCTTCCAAAAAGAAGGGAGCTGGGTGAGAACGTGACTCCGGGGACAGTGAGGGAACCAGACTAGGTCCCAGGAAGACCCAATCATGTGTGTCACCATGTGCTACGCCGCCAAACTGGTCACAAGGACTCCCCACACACTTCCCACAATTTGTTCCGTACATTGACTCCTTGTGACTTCGATTCAGGCTGTTGCAACCAGTTCCTTCCTTCTAGGCCCGAAGTCCTGCTGTACAGTCCAGCTCATACACTGCTGCTGCTGCTTCCTGGTGCCTTCTGAGGGGAAGAGATGAATCACTTCCTAGGCGGCTGGCTGTCAGGAAGCCATTTTGGGAGTGGCCTGGCCGGTCCCTTTTGTCATCTGCTCTCACACAGAATTCTGTGCATGGTTTCTTTTTTAATGTCTTGGGTCAGGGAAGAGGATTCTTTTAATATCAACATATCTAGCATTTATACGGCACATTTAGTATTCAGAGTTCTTTGGGTAATTCAGTCATAAGAAGAGCCCTACTGGATCAGACCAGCAGGCCTTCCAGTCCAGCACCCTGTTTTACGCATTGGCTAACCCGTTGCCCTGGATACCAAACAAGCCATAGAAACCAAGCTCCTGTCCTGATGTTGCCTCCTATTGCTTCTGAATGTGTGGAGGTTCATTTTAGGCACCATGGCTAGTAGCCATGGATCATGGCCCTCTCCTCCGTGAATCTGTCTAACCTCCTTTTAAAGTACTCTATGCCCAAGGTGTTAAGTCCAGTCCTTAACAAATAGTCGGAGAGTGATTTCAGCAAAACTCAAGTTTATTCCGAAATACGAACACTTCTCCAACACGGTACAACATCTGATAGCCCGAACAACTTGTCCATAGTAGCTGCTCGGTATTTAAACATTTCCCGGCTAATGTAGCCACACCTACTATACAGATAACAACCAATGCGGTTGAGCGTATAAGGGCCAATCACTTTCGTTCCCGCTCACGGTCTGCTTTATCGTGATTGGACACATTAGTCATGGACTTGCATCCCTGTCCAAGACGAAGCTTAACATAGCTTCCTAATGAGATGTTTCACATTACGTCTAATGCATTCATGGCAGCTTCTGAATACATTACACAAGGCCATCACTGTGCCTGTGTGTGTAAAGTACTGCCGACTTATAGCAACCCCTCATGGCGAGAGACTTCAGAGTTGTTTCGCCATGGCCTGCCTCTGCACAGCGACCGTGGACTTAGTTGGAGGTCTCCCATCCAAGAACTAACCAAGGCCAGCCCTGCTTAGCTTCTGAGATCTGACAAGGGCAGGCCATACCCAGTGTTACCTCTAAGCTGAGTTAGTGTGAGCTAGCTCAGTTTTTTTTAACCTCCGGCTCATACATTTTTGTCTTAGCTCAGGAAGGAGGGCTCCAGAGCAAACTGATTTATGCAGTAGCCAAATCGCTCACTCATGACTTTAATGCCAGCAGCTCACAAAGTTAAATTTTTGCTTACAAGACTCCACAGCTTAGAGGGAGCATTGGCCATCATCACTACATCCAGAGAATTTAATTGGATCAAGAAGTATTTCCATTCGTCTTTCCAGTACTAATAATCTGTCAACTTCATTGGGTGCCATAAAGTTCTAGTGTTACGGGAGAGTCACCGGCATAAGATGTTTGCAGCATGTGACTGGAAACAAAAAAAGAATACAGCAGGAAAGAAATTCCCATAGCCAAGAAGTCAGAAACTGGCCATCCTCTAAGTCAACTCTGGCCTCAAGCCATAGCCAAGAAGTCAGAAACTGGCCATCCTCTAAGTCAACTCTGGCCTCAAGTGTTTGCCCCAACTGTCAACTCCACACGCAAAAGAGGAATCATAGAATCACAGGGTGTGTTCAGACGGCGTGCTGAGAGCAGTTTAAACTGGTCCAGTTCTGAAGCCATTATTTTTTATCTGGATAATCGCAATCACACTTACCTTCCTTATCCCGCCTCATGTCGCTCCCCGGCGTCTACACTACCGACGCGCGGGAGCGTGTGTCGGCGGGGTCCCCCCCCTCAGTTTGCGCATGCGCATAGGCACTCATCCATAGAATTGGGCGAAACTACCATGGCGCATGCGCAGAACCATCAGGGCGAACCAATCCAACCCCTCCAACAAAAGACTTCCCTTTAAACGGTTGACCCGAAAATGGCCTCTGTGAGATCCCATGACCCAGAAATGGCCTCTGTGAGATCCCGAACTCATCTAAACGCTAAAACAAGTCCCCGTTTAAATGTCGGTTCTCTAAACACGGTAGCGGAGCTCCACCTATGCGCACACAGCTGACGCATAAAAAAATGGCGGGTGAAAAGCGGAAGCCTTGGGCATCTTCTGAGCGGGGAGGGGGTTTAAACCAGAAGTGGCTTGACACCGGAGGAGCGATCACTCAGGGGGGAAATGCGGCTTTAAACGGGAGAGCTGAGAAAACACCCCTTTGGGACCTGGTAACAAAATACTCTGGGTTAAAGGGGTTTTGAGCTGGAAATCAACGGCTGGGGACAGGAGGCAGATGTTGACTGTGTGATCGTGCATATAAAATCTGTTGCTGAACTGTCACGACACCGGATCAAACGGCGCGTCTGAACGCAGCCATAGAGTTGGAAAGGACCTCCGGGGTCATCTCTTCCAACCACCTGCACAGTGCTGGAAATTCACAAATACCTCCCCCTCCACACTCCCAGTGACCCCTGCTCCACACCCAGAGGACAAAAAGGAACCACAGCATCTGTC
>NW_015167099.1:19442-26599 GCF_001447785.1 Gekko japonicus | reverse complement strand
GGACCGTTGGGGGCGGGGTGTGTGGCCTTATGACACACTTCCGGTGATGTCAGGGGGTGTGGCATATGCTAATGAGTTATGCTAATGAGTTCCCCTAGCTCTTTTTCTACGAAACGACCCCTGCTTTCGGCCCCCCACCAAAAATACTTGCCAACCAAAGTGAAAGAGATTTTGGAATGGAGGCACACAGATGCTGCCTCTAGCAGCCTCAGCCTTACGCGCTGTCAGGGGGTGAAATGGGCACCCGTTTTCCTCAGCATTCTGTGACTGACCCTTCCCCTCAGAGTCACACCATCTCAGAATACATGACAAAGTCTTTGCATGAAGCCTCCCCCCAGGGGTCATTTCGTAGAAAAAGAGGTGCAGGAGCTCATTAGCATAACTCATTAACATAACTCATTTGCATATGCCACACCCCCTGACATCACCGGATGTGTGTCAGGAGGCAACACCCACCGCTCAGGCTCCACTGGACTGTTTTGGATTGCTAGCAATTGGGGGGGGGGACATGCAGATCTGTCCTCGCAGAGGAGGGAGAGCCTGCTGTACCTGAATAAAACTTGGTCTTAAAGGTGCCACTGGACTGTTTTGGACCGGGGGGGGGGCTCTGCAACTTACCTGGCTGCTTCTTGCTCTGACTGAGGGCTGCTGGGAGCAGGGGGTGGGGCTTGTTGCATGTGCCCGCCCCCTGGGCTCTTTACTGCCGGAGCTCTGCTCCTGTGCGCTCCTGCAGGAAATGACCCCTGCCTCCCCCCACCCCCTTGGAGTCACCTCCTTCTGGAACTAGTTTCCCCAGAATCTCACTTTTTTAAGCCCGGCAACTGTAGCGCCTCAAAGTCTGAGCTTTCGAGACCATTCAACTCGATGTCAAACACAGGGGTTAATCTTCAGCCTGGCTTTCTGCCCTAGGGGCTAGAGCCCGATAACCCTGCCTTGCAGAAGCAGACAGCATTGAGCTGCTGGTGGATGGGGCAGCAGGGAGGTGGGGGAGTCTAGTGCCTGCATCCAAGTGACCTCTTTCCCCCTCAGTTCGTTGACGTTGGCAAACTTTCCCTTTGCTCTTTGCTCCCTGATGTGCCTGGGGCACAGACTGACCTTTGCCCAGAGAAATAAAGAGGGGAGTGATTATTTTTTGCTGGTCAGATCAGCCACTGGATAAGAGACTCGCTTAAAGAGTCCATAGGGTCCGTGAGTGGGAACTCCTCCTCCTCACCCGAGGGTGAATCACCCTGCAAAAGGGGAAGGAAAAGTCGCGCGCACACAAGAACCGCCAGCTGTGCCAGATTGCAAGCAGCTGCTCCGAAATCCTGCCCTTCCGGACACAGCCATGACTATCAGCAGGAGGTTCCAGAGGTCCTGCTCCTTGCGGGTGGCCAAGTCCCCCGGCCTCTTGGACTATACCTCGGGAAGTTTCTACGACTACCTGGAAGAAGGAGATCGCACCATGGGACCCCGGGGTGCAGTCGTCAGGCAAAGCAGCCCGATCGACTGCACGGAAGAGACCCAAAAAATCTCGGCCCAGAGCAAAGGAAACTGGCGGAGAGCGACCAGCCTGCGGGTCCGAAAGCTCATGGGTGAAGAAGCCGCGATGATGGGAGAAGCAGCCCACTCCTTGGGCCACGATGACGGACAGCTGCTTATCGGGGAGGCCCACGGAAAGGCCAAGAGCAAAATGAAGAAATGTAAAAAGGTGAGAGCAAGTGTAGCCCCAAGATTTGGGGGCTGTCGACTGAGCAGGTGGGAAAAGGTGCGGCCTGTTCTTGGGCCGTTAGCAGCAGACCTGCAGGCATCAGCAAATGGGAGACAGCATCACTCCACTGACTAAGGTGTTGTTGAGACACAGGGGCAAAGAAGGGCAGAACTTCAATTCTTGCCTCTTCCAAGTTATTCAAATAAAATGTAAAACCCCAGATAGCTCCTCCTCCCATCAAAGCTGCTCATATCCCAATCAGAAGCTGTTTCAAAGCCGAAGAGCCAGCGCTGTCCGAAGACGTTTCCGTGGTCATGTGGCCGGCATGACTAAACACCAAGGTGCACGGAACGCTGTTACCTTCCCACCGAAGTGGTACCTATTTATCTACTTGCAATTTCTTGCTTTCGAACTGCTAGGTTGGCAGGATATGTCAGAGTACAAACCCATTTAAATTATTTATTGAAAGGAATGGACTGTACAATGTTGCTTAATGCTAGCACAGACCACGAGAGGGCAGTAGAGAGTTACTAGAGGGGTAGGTGGCGGGCTCTCTGACCTTTCCTTTGTCCGCTCCTGCTTCTGTCCCTGTGTTACCCAGAAAGCTATTCTCAGGGGTTTCTTCCTTCTGGTGGCTTCCCTTCTCTCTCTCTCACTCTGTACACTACGAGGGTTGGATGTGCTTTCTACACTCTTGCTCTATCCTACCTTAGATGAATAGCTAGAAGCCTTTCCTCTCCAGTTTGGAGTTCTCTTACAATAGCAAAACCTATTTCTTTTCTAAGCAACAAGCCTCAGTGTAAACTTACTGCTCAAGCAGCCAGACTATAGGATTTCGCTGTGCAGTGTGCAGAGACTGAGCTCTGCTTTCATGTATAATAGATTCAAGTGGGTATCCGTGTTGGTCTGAAGCAAGAGGAGAAAGCTGGAGTCCGGCGGCACTTTTAAGACCATGCACATGAAAGCTTATACCCAGAATTAAACTTCGTTGGTCTTAAAAGTGCTGCAGGACTCAAACATTGTTCCATTTATAATAGTCGTTCAGCATGGACCTCAGCTGGCCAGAGATATGGGTAGTCAGGGGTATAATTTAAACAGCTTAAAAATGTGTGTATGTTGGTCTATACTCGTTGCTAGGATCAGAGAATCTCCTGAAACCGTGAGAGTCATGGAAGAGAGCCTGGGGAAGTGAGCAGGGTGTCTAGCAGATCAGTGGGTGGAGCCCGGCGGTGCCAGGCAGAGGATGGCCCGATGGGGGCGGAGTCAGGAAGCTGATCCAGGCTATGATTGGTGGTTGGCATGGGACGAGGGGGTCAGGACGCTGATCCCGGCTATGATTGGCGGGTGAGCCTGACATACTTGGGTGTAAGTTTTTAACAATTTCTTAAAGCAGAAAAAAGCTGCCCCTCAGCCCAAGATTTTAGGGTGGGGGGGTTGTCCTAGAGACACTGAGGAGGAAGCTAAAACCGTGACACCTCAGGGTCCCTCCTCCAGGCCAGACAATGGTACAAGGTGCCTCTCCAGAGGGGGGTTGGTTTTACATTGGTTTGAATGGGAACTGGAGGGAGAAGAGAGGTATGCATTAACCTGAAGCAGGAGGGAGCTCAGCGGCCATGCTACAGTTGCCAACCCCCAGGTGGGTAACACCACAGTGTAGACGGTTAGACTAAGTAACTGAAGCACCGTGTATAATACTATATACTATGTTTATGAGATACTATTACAATAAAGACTATTTAGACTTCATGAGTTAAGATGGCTTGCTGTTTACATGCAATAATATGCCATTAACAGTGGATGGATTCTAATAATACAGTGCCAACATTGCAAAACTCATCATTCAAACAGAATACACAAAAGGGAAATAATTCAAATATAAGCTTAAAGTAACAGGATTTAAGTCATATTATAGAAAAACTCAAAAGCTGCTGAAATGAGCTGAAGGTTGGCAAAGAACTTCAAGGAACGCTGAGACGAACTGAAACGTGAAAGATTGCGGGGACCAGTAAAAAATCCCGTTTCGCAAATTCTTCCTCAGTTCTTCCTTGATTCTCTTCAAGCCAGCTGTGAACGCCTGTCGGTCGAGTGCCACGTATACAATTTTTGATTGGCGATTCCCTCACTTGTGAAATGATGTAAATTCTGTGGAACTGTTTGGAGTTGACATTCTCAGAGCTCTGCGCTATTACATAATTAGTACAAAGAATAGATTTAAGACGTCTGTTGCTGTACAGCCTGAGGAAGAATTTGTGAAATTGGATTTTTTTACAGGTCCCCGCAGTCTTTCAAATTTCAGTTCCTCTCAGCGTTCTTTGACGTTCTTTGCCAACCTTCAGCTCATTTCAGTGTCTTTTGAATTTTGTATAAAGAAATACCGATGCTTTAGGCTTGTATTTGAATTATTTCCCTTTTGTATATTCTGTTTGAATGATGAGTTTTTTGGCACTGTATCATTAGAATCTACCTATTGTTAATGGCATATTGTTGCATGTAAACAACAAACCATCTCAACTCTTGAAGTTTAAATAGTCATTATTGTAACAGCATCTCATAAATAAACCTAGGCCCCGGTCACATGGGCCAGATAATGTGGGGGAGAGGCGTGGCTGTTCGCCCCAGAGCAAAATAAAGCACGGTAGCCCGATCACACGGTCCCCCGAGTCTCCATGCTTAGGCTGTTAGCTGGTGATCACACAGCGATGCTGGAGCGTGGCAAAGAAGCGGAGTAGCAAGCGTTTCGCTTTTGTGCGCATGCGCAGTTCCGCGGAGTAGCACTGCTGTCAGTTATGTGTTTGTGCGCATGCGCTTACGAAAAACATACCGTTTGCGCCAGGACGTGGACGGGCGCCGGATGCCACGGGATACTAGTGCTCCCACAATCAGACGCCCGCCCCTGCCCTGCGTTTTCCAAATACTTTTTTACTGCGCATCTTCGGTGGGATGCCACGGGTTGGCCACGGGTGCGCTACGCTTCCCAGATGTTGCTGTGTGATCGCACCCCGAAAATCCGCCTTGCTTAACGTAAGAGCCACATAGAAAAAAAAATCAGATGTCTGAGAGCTGCAAAACATGAACAAATATTACACACAAGGTTTTTATTGGAAAATATGCAAATTTGCTTTTATTCACATTAACATTAAAGAAGACTGCCAGAAATAAAAACAAAAGGGCTAAAAACAGATATTGATAATGATATTTAAAGAGACAAATGCTTTCTCCAAGCTGGCCGGGGGTGGGGGGAGGTGCTTTGAGAATGCATTTAAAGTTAAAGTTGCTTTCTTTCTCTGCTCCCCCCCCACCTCAAGTCTACCCAGGGAGGGGAACACTGGCTGGGGAAGGGAAGACCAATCGGGGAGGCACGGCTCCCCTTCGCTTCCCTAGCCACCTTGCCAGGAGCTGCACAATATGTGTGAAAGTGCCACACGTGGCTCCCGAGCCACAGTTTGGCCACCCCTGGTATTTAGTATTATACTCAGTGCTTCAGTTACTTAGTCTAACCTCCAGGTGGGGCCTGGAGATCTCCCAGAATTACAACTGATTTCCAGACTACAGATATCAGGTCCCCTGAAGAAAAGGGCTGTTTTGGTGGGTGGACTCTACAGCATTCTACCTCACAGAGGTCCTTGCTCTCCCTAGACTCCACCCCAAAGTCTCCAGGAATTTCCCAGCCCAGAGCTGGCAACCCTACCATGCCTACCCTCCACGGTGTTGTGCTACAGCCCAGCTCAGTTGACTGGAGGCCAAAACACTGCAAAGGTCATGGTGGAAGGTGGCCATCAGCGGCACTGTTGGGGACTGCATGCATAGGGCAGAGAACATTCTAGAGTGGTATCCTGACACATGGCAGCCTCTACTAAGGCACTCATAGGTTGGCTGGCTACTGCCACCCTAGCCTAGGGGTGCCAACTCTGGGTAGGGAAATTCCGGGGTTTGGGCAGGGGAAGGAGCCCAGTAGAGTATAATGTTGCAGAGTTCACCTTCCAAAGCAGCCATTTTATCACGGGGAACTGATTTCTGTCATCTGGAGATCATTTGTAATTTTGGGAGGTCACCAGACCCCCACCTGGAGGCTGGCACTTCAGTCCTGAGTCCTAGGGATGCCAGTCTCCAGGCGAGTCCTGGGGTTCCCCTGGAATTACAGCTCATCTCCATGAGTTCCCTTGGAGAAAAGGGGTGCGTTGGAGGGTGGGCTCTACGGCATTGTACCCTACTGAGGTCCCTGTCCTCCCCAGGCTCCATCCCCATATCTCCAAGAGTTTCTCACCCTAGATCTGGGATCCCTACCCCCCCCCATCCCCACCGGTGGCCTGGGGGGGGTGACCAGGCAACCCTAGGAAGAGCTGCCACCACTGCCCTTGCACCGCTCTGGTTCTCGGGGTTTAGCAGAGCAGGTCTAAAGCCCCCCCCGCCCCCCCACAACAACTCCCTTTTTAATCTGGGGATGCCCTGATATAGGGCCAAATCTCAGGTGTGAAGAACACAGGCAGAGGATACAAGAAATGGTGTATGAAACAAATATTACAAGAAGTTAATAGGAGAAAAGGTACAAAAAGTGGTACCAAAAATGGGGCAGAATTAAGACAGGATAAAACCCACAAATGAAGAAGCTGGACAGAAATCGACAAAGCTCCCTGATGTGACCACCGTACTTAGTACCTGTTGTTTCAGTATTTGATCCACGTAGGCCAGGCTCACCCCACGAGGAGTGAGGGATCAACCCCCCCCCACTCCCCAAGTAGCCTCCCTGTCCTCAGGTTCAGGGGGTAAGCTTGGCAGGTGGCTGGGACATGTAGGCCTCATGCAAACTTTAAACAAGGCCTCTGGCCTTCGTGGAAGAGAGGCTTAGAATCATAGAGTTGTAATGGACCTCCTATTGAGGTTAACTGGTGTGGTTAGTCCAGTCACCATTAGTTAGACTGCTTAAATACAGCTACAAATGCAGGAGCATTAGGGTTGCCAAGTTGATCTTCGCCGGGAGCAGGGAGCTCCCGGCTGGCATCTGATGCACACGCTGCACACACGTCACCCGGAAGTGACGGGAGGACGCGGGGCACGCTGGGGGCGGGGCCACGGCCATACAAGGGAAAACCATAGAGTTTTCCCTTGTATGACCGTGGCCCCGACCCCAGTGTGCCCAGCGTCCTCCCGTCACTTCCGGGTGACGCGCACGTCAGGGAGGAGTTCCCCCCGGGGCCCGATCTGGTGGTGCCGGGGAACGGGCCTCTGGGGCGGGGGTTTCCCGGCCCTCGGGGGGACTTCGGATCCCTAAGGAGCATCATTTTACCAGGTTACTCGGTTTACAATAGGGTTGCCAAGTCTTCTTACCTTGGCGGCGGGGGTGTCTCGCCGGGCTCCGGGAGCTCCTTGGCGGTGCGTGTGCGTGCACGCAAAGCGCGCGTGTGCCGCCAGCACGTCACAGGAACGTGTTGCTCACGTTGAGGGTGTGGCCCCGATCGGCGGAGGGAAA
>NW_015167099.1:13547-19418 GCF_001447785.1 Gekko japonicus | reverse complement strand
AAAACCATAGAGTTTTCCCAACAACGATCTGGGCCAAGCCCCCAACGTGAGCACCTCAGGTGACGCAGCCACGCTGCGCTTTGGGGGGCGGAGTTCCCCCCGGGGCCCGATTGCACGGAAATTGGGACTCCAAAGCGGGGGTTTCCCCGCCCCCACTTGGCAGCCGTAGTTTACAAAGCTACACAGAGCAAGATTGCAAGAAATAATTCTCTCTTTATTTGAGAAGTACATTTTGGATAGGAAAGAGCAGAGATTAATAGATTACTAACTTACTTGCTAAAGAATGGAGACAAATGGCAAGAGGCCCATCTGCCTCATGGTGCCAAGAGAGGCCCTCATGTCCCTCTCTTGGTGCATGCAGGTAGAGAGCACATCTTCAAGGGGGGGGGGGAGGAATTGATCCCTGAGAACACAATCTGCATTTCAAAGAGGATTCTGAGAGAAGAGTAGATACAGGAAGAAAGGTCAGTGTGCCTGTCTAGCTATCTAGTCTCTCTTGCCACTCAGTCTGGAGGTTTGAGACAAGGGACATCGCATTTGGAACTTCCAACACCTCCAGGGTCTCCAGGGACCTCTCATGATCTCGGAGGCCTGCAGAGGCTGCCCAGTTCTTCAGCCTTCCGCCCAGGCTCATGACACTAACTTTATTTTTAGCTAGATTCAGGTGGGGCAGACGTGTGGGTCTGAAGCCGCAGAACCAAGTTTGAATCCAGGGGCACCTTTAAAACCAACCAGGTTTTATTAAAAATGTGACGGAACAGCCCTGCTTGACCTGCAGACCCTGCTCTGCCCACCCCCCTCCACCTGGCGCCACCTCCAGGAGGGAGCTTTTCCCTTCCATTGGGGTACTCACTGCCACCACCGTCCTCTTGGGGGTTGCCTGCTAGGGGGGACAGACTCCTAACTCCCCTTTACACCACAGAGGCTCTGCCTCTAAGCCTCCTGCTCCCACAGCTAGATTACCACAGGGGCCACATTCCTTCTTTGGGGCTCTCCTTGAGGGTTGGGGTTGAGGGTTAGGGTTAGGCCAATTACTGGTGTGTCCAGGTGGTTGGGGAACAATGCAGCACAGGGAACACTACCAGCATCAAAGATTAAGATATTTATTAATAAGAAAAAGGAAAAGTTTACAAGCATACGGAAGCACAACAGATCAGCAAAGGGACACAAAAGAAATTAGGGATAAACACAGTCCTTCTGTCCCTTTTCTAAACCACATGCCTCAATCTAGATGTTAAAGTACGGCAGGCTCAAATAATGTGAACAAGTTGCAAGTTTGATCCTTTGGGGTTCCATATTACCTTACTGGCCACATGGCCTGAAAGAAGAGGGCTGCCACAGGGAACAGTCCAGACAGAGGCTGACCCTTGGTCAAAGGTCCAGTGCCAAGAGACAAAAAGCCCCTCCTACTTGGAGCAAGAACGTTTATTAAACCTGTGTCTTTTAGTCAACCATTTTACATCATTCTCTCCACCCCTTTTGACCCCGTCCGCCCAGGTCACACAGGGGCATCCTGGGACACACAGGTGCCTCCTGGGATCACACCTGTGCAACCTGGGATCCCTCCTGGAAGGCTTTCTGGGAAATCTCCAGGAATCACCTGGAGGCTTTCCTAACACCAAATCCCTCAGTGGACTCTCCCAGCCAGGTCACTGGCATTTCTATGGCTGAAATCTGGCAGGTAGTTGCAGCTGACTTTCTGCTACCTTCAAAGACACCTTTTTAAACTCCGAGAGAGGGAAATAGGGAGGCGCGGTCTCCCTCCAGGAGAAAATGCCTTTCTTCACACAAGCCATAAGCTTTCATGTGCCTGCACAAGTAAGCTTATACCTTGAATAAGACTTTGTTGATCTTAAAGGTGCCCCTGGACTCAATCTTTGTTCTATATCTTTAGCTGTAATAGGATGAGTGCATTCTTCAATACTAACCAGGATGCCACAAGATCCTGAAGGTATGCTAGTCCGTTTCACATATGGTTGCCAATTCCACTTGGGAAATTCCTGGAGATTTGGGGGTAGAAGCAGGTGAGAGCAGGGTTTAGGGAGGGGAGGGAATTTGGCAAGGTATAATACCATAGAGTCCCTCCAAAGCAGCCATTTCTTCCAAGGGAACTGATCCCTATATTGTGGACATTGGTTGTAATTCTGTAACCAACCAAAAGCCTCGTGGGTGCCCAGAAGTCTGATTGTAAGATTATTTTATTTGTTGAACATCTCGCCCTACCACATTCCAGGAGTTTGCCGTGGTTGCTACCATCAAAAAAATCCAACAGAGCCATTATAATCCAATAAAACTATTGATATCCAACTGCGTAAGCCAGCAGCAATAAAACTAAGCTAAACAAACAGATGTAAAATAATTAAAATTCCATAAAACTGAAATTTATTTCCGTTGTTTATAAGCCAACTTTCTCTAACCAAGTCAGGAGTCCCAGTGTTCCCTCTAAGCTGAGTTCAGTGTGAGCTAGCTCAACAGTTTTTTACCCTCCAGCTCACACATTTTTGTCTTAGCTCAGGGAGGGATGGGCTCCAGAGCACAAGACTCCACAGCTTAGAGGGGGCGTCGGTCATGACCCAAAGTGGGTTTAAAACACTCAAAAGCAAAATAAATGACGGAATACATCTGCAATAAGAAAAACGGAGAAAGGATCAAGGTTTAACTGGGAATCAGAAGATCACCAAATTTGGCACCAGATAGAGAGTTCCGGGAAGTACATTCTGAAGTCCAAAGATCTTGCCTTTAGTGTAGGGTTGCCAGGTCCCCCCTGGCCACCTGTGGGGGATGGGAGGACAGCCCCCCCCCTTCACCTCTGAGGAGAGGGCCAGACACAGATAAAGACTGTAACTGTCAGGTAGACTCCAACAGGAGCAGGCAGCCCTTTCCTCAGATGACAGTAATATATTGCTGTCTGGCTACTCTTGGATATGTTTTGATTTTGCCTGAAAGTGTCACTTCATACCAAGTCTGGGTTTGGAGAAAAGTGAATGGTTCTTAATGACCCTGGATTTTCCACAATGGGCAGCTCAGCTCACCTGCAGGGGGGAGGGGGCGGAGGCAGAGAGGTGTGGGAGAAACAAAAGTCTGGAGATGGCTCAGGCAAACCCGATCTCAGAAGCTAAGCAGGCTGACCCTGGCAAGTACTTGGAAGGGAGACCTCCAAGGACTACCAAGGGCTGGGGCGCAGAGGCAGGCAATATAAGCCACTCGTTCTGAAACGTCCACACCCCACTAGGGGTCGCCAGAAGTCATTATGACTTCCAGGTTCACAAGCACATACATACCTGCAAACACACACTCACACAAAATACCAAAAACAAACAAACAAAAAAGACATTCATTTGTATTTCAAGTGCTACAAGAGTCTTTTTGCTGCAACAGACTAACACGGGAACAGAATTTTTCTTTCCTGGACCAGTAGGCTAGATAGCAGGCATTCTGGAAACAGGGGACACTTGAGCCAGGTGGTTCCAAGACAGTTGTGCAGCTATTTAAAAGCTCCAAGCGTTGGTGTCTATTATTTCTGGAGGTCCTGGTGCACAGAGACCCATCACCAACCATGTGCCGTTGTCAGCAGGGCGGCAAGAAGAAACTCAGCAGGTCAAACACTTGTCACAAGAAGGGGCACACAAAAAAGTTTTGCCTATTACTTTTGTCACTCAGCAAATATGAGAAGCAAAAATGCTGCTATCTCCATCCAATAGCTCTTCATTGTGCAGAATTTCAACCTTTCCCCCTGCCTTAATGTTCTCAATATTCCATCCCTCTTGGAGCATATTGAGGCCTCATCATTCCCCCCACACACACCTTTTAATTAATTTTTTCCCCTGCATACTTGGGGAGTGCCCAGAATAAGTAGAGACACCCTCCCATCTTGTCTGAGCATCTCAGGGTTTTACTGATTTCGTCATCTACATGGGGGCCAGTCCATTTACTATTAGATAATAGTGACGATTAGCTATTAACAGACATCTCCTCCTCTCATCCCCTATTAAAGAGATCTACGCCCATGGCCATTACTCACATTCTGTGGCAGTAATTCCACAAGTCTCAGCTAGAGAGATGAAAGGGGCCAGCCCAGAGCAGGTGGGAACGAGCATCTTTTCGAAAAGCCAGAGCAACAGAAAAAGAAAAAGAAAACCAGCTGCCTAAACTGTAATCTGAAAATCCTGTGACTTTTTGAAACCCACACCTCATAAACCTTGGCAACAAATAGGGCGACGGCAGCATGCAACTTTCCTCCTGCAGACCTCTCCCGCTGTGCTTCTTCCTATGGCAAGGAGATTTGGGAGTCTGAAAGAGGGAGGACCAGGGTACTTCCCCTCTATCAGCCCAGGTGGGGTTGCCAGCCCTACAGAATCACAACTAGGGGTTGCCAACAACCAGAGATCTCCCGTTTTTACAACTGATCTCCAGAGTACAGAGGTCAGTTCCCCTGGAGAAAATGGCTGCTTTGGAGGGTGGACTCTACGGCACTCTACCCTGTTGAGGTCCCTCCCCTCCCCAAACCCCGCCCCCTCCAGGGTCCACCCACAAACTCTCCAGGGATTTCCCTACCCAGAGCTGGCAACCCTAATTACAACTGTTCTCCAGACAACAGAGTTCAGTTCCCCTTAGGCTTGCCAAGTCCCCCCGGGGGGCGGGTAAACCCCCGCCCGAGAGGCCCGTTACCCGACGCCAGCAAATCAGGCCCCAGGGGGAACTCCACCCCCTTCCGGCACACGTCCCCAGAGGTGACATCATCACGGTGGCCACGTTGGGGGCGGGACGCTCTATGATTTGAGGGAAAACTCTATGGTTTCCCCTTGAATCCTAGTGGCCCCGCCCCCAATGTGTCGACGCGATGACGTCACTTCCGTGGACTCCCAGACCGGCGTGGGACTCCCCCGAGGTAAGTTCATTTGGACTTGGCAACCCTAGTTCCCCTGGAGAAAAGGGCTGCTTTGGAGGAGAGACTCTATGGTATTGTACCCCACAAAGGTCCCTCCCCTCCCCAGGCTCCGCCCCCAAATACCCAGAAATTTTCTTGGTTCAGAGTTTCCAACCCTGGAATCATAGAGCTGGAAGGGAAGGGACCTCCAGGGTCACCTAGTCCAACCCCCTGCACGATGCAGGAAATTCACAACTACCTGCCCCCCCCTCCAGTGACTATCCCCCCCCTCCACGCCTAGAAGATAGGGGAAAAGCCCTCCGGGATCTCCAGCCAAACTGGCCGGGGGGGGATTGTTTCCTGATCCCAAAGTGGCAATGGGCATTTCCCTGGGCGTGTAAGAAAGGGCCACGAGTACTAAGCACTGATACAACCCTCCCTGCCCTCCCTCTCATGACCTGCTTAAATTCACCGAATCAGCATTGCTGTCAGATGGCCATCTAGCCTCTGTTTGAAAACTTCCAAAGAAGGAGAGCCCACCGCCTCCCGAGGAAGCCTGTTCCACCGAGGAACCACTCTGTCAGGAAGTTCCCTATCCCAGAGTCTGTTGCTGGTGCTGGAAGGAGGAATCTGAGGGCCTCCTAAGGGTGGATACCAGCTGCTGAACTGGCAGAAATGCCCTGATCTTCCTCTTCCAGCCCCATGGCCTTTCCCCCCTTCCATCCTCTCCTTCTTGTTTCCCCTCCTCCAGGTAGATGGGTGTGATCAGATAGGCCTGGATTTAGCACCCTCCTTCCTTTGGCTCAGTTTCCCTATGCCAAGGGCCCACCTGACAGATACACCTCTATCACCTGCTCACTGCATTAGCCACCATACAGGGCTGAGAGCAACAAAGTTTGCCTCCTGGGGAATGAAGGGGCTGCAGACAGGAGAGACAAAAAACACACATCTGGATATGAACATGATCTGTGACCAGAAGTGTTACTGCATCCAATAAACCCGGA
>NW_015167099.1:10961-13500 GCF_001447785.1 Gekko japonicus | reverse complement strand
GGTGTCCAGCTGGTGTCGGTTCATTCCGCCCGTCCAGCATAGGAAGGATGAGGTTTGGAACAGAAGGACTTAATTTTCCCACAGGGGGGCCTCATTTTTTCATGTGGATGCCCTCTCAATTCGGGCTGTGAAAGGTAGGGCATTCGCCTTTCCCCAGATAGTTCCAGCGGAGTAGCTGTGTTGGTGGGCAGTGGAAGAGCTCCATTCAAGTCCAGTAGTAGCACCTTAGGAACCAACAAGGTTTGGGGGGTATAAGCAGTGTTCCCTCTAAGCTCAGTTGGTGTGAGCAAGCTCACATTTTTTAGCCTCCAGCTCACACCTTTTTTTCTTGGCTCAGGAAGGGATGGGCTCCAGAGCAAACTAATGTATGCAGGAGCCAAATCGCTCGCTCACGACTTTAACCCCAGGAGCTCACGAGGTAGACTCTTTGCTCACAGGACTCCACAGCTTAGAGGGAGCATTGGGTGTAAGTTCTCTTTGACTCTTGAACATATGTGCCCTGAAAAGCTTCCTGGTCTCTAAGGGGCTGCTGGGCCTGGTTGTTGTACTGCAGACCGACAGGGCCGCCCTCTGAAACGACTGGACTCGAACCTACCTTTTCTCAGTGCTCTTTATGCACCAGATCCTGCCCAGGGTGGAGACGCCTGGAAGGAGTTCCTGGCCCAGCGCTCTTCTGCCGCTTGTTCCCCACGTCTGTTGGACTCCTACAACTCACGTCTTCTCCTGTGCGTATCGTCACAAAGCTTGGCACGGCTTTGGCTCGAGATCCTGCAGAAGAGGAATGAGCACTTATCCCATTTTATTATTTATTTTTATAGTCTTTAATATGTTTATTGCTCTGACCTGGAAAGCCCAGGCAAGCCCGATCGCATCAGATCTCGGAAGTTAAGCAGGGTCGGCCCTGGCTAGTGTCTGGGTGGGAGACCACCAAGGAATACCGGGGGCGGGACGCAGAGGCAGGCACAGTATTGTGGGCGTCTTGTGAGAGGCCCCCAGCGCTTCCCCACGGAATGGCTTACTTGCCACGATCACTTCCACACAGATGTCCCATCCCAGGAAAAGTTCCCAATGCCTTGGCATCCCAGTTTTTCCACTGGACCCATTTTATTAGACAGAGAATGGCAAGTGCTCAAAGCAGGGGCTCTTTGGTGGTGACACCGAACTTTGGATCTCCCTGGGAACTCTGAGACTGTAAGCCTCTTGGGGCAGGGACTTGTCTTTTTTAACATGGCTTTGTACATTGATGGTCCCATAGAGATTCTGGGCAGCATATACTCCTTTAGGCTGCAGGAATGACCCAAGTTCCACAAAGGAAGGCTCCTTGGGCTGGAAGAAGGCTGCCAGCATTTCTAAGCGGAGGGGAAGGGCGCAGGCCAGCAGGCCACAGTAATTGCTACTGGCTGGCTGTGAGTCAGGAGCCAGGTTTATTTGTTCTCCAAAATCAGAGTTGGGGCCACCAGCAACAGAGCCCAGGCACCTTTCTCGTTCTTCTGCCCCACTGGCCCTGAAATTGTCCTTGATTCTTCACATCTCCTGTCATCTGTGGCGGTGAAGCATTCCTCTTCCGTGCTGCTGAGAGGCATCTAGCAGTGGTCCCTATTCCTGCTCAGAGGGGGAGTGGTGCTGCAATGCGATCCTAGGCAGAGTTACTCCGGCCCAAGTGCATCCCAAGCAGTGAGTTTGAACTGGAGTAGCTCTGCCTGGAAACCCACTGTGAGTCTGCTGCACTCAAAACAAAGAATCTTGTGGCATCTTAAAGACAAAGGAAGGGTCATATGCAGATTTAATGGGGACTTGGAGGAGAGTTAGCTCAATACAAAAAGTAACTGTCCCTTTATGTGGGGTGAAGTACCCTATTCAGATTCATCCTGGTTTGCCCATTCACCAACCCTCCCTCTGGGCGGGTCCTTCACTCTTCTGATGGGAGCCCCGTGATAATCCCTCTCCTGGCAAGATAATTCAGGCTTCCATAACACCTTGTCCTGGGAAAGGGGGGGGGGATTCCAGCCTGTGTTTGTACTGATTTCCCCCACCTCTCAACAGCTCTTGGTTCAGGAGGGTATTCCTGCAGGAGGCACTTCAGGACAGGAGGAGCCCTGCAGGATTGCACCAAAGGGCCTTCTGCCCACTTTCCTGTTTCCAGAAATCAGCAAATACCATGCTATAGACAATTACAAAGTATCTCAAGTAATTTTTATATTTTTATTTGTTTTTATATTTTTTTAAAAAAATTACAAGATAATTTTTTCTTATAAATTATTCACCATTATATTAATTATCACATAAACATTATCACATTGAAAGTATCATATATCCAAAATCTTTGTATCATCTTTTTATATAACAAAAGATATTGCACAACCCCTTTATTAATACCAGTCCTCCTTAATAGTGCAGAAGTTTTAAGGAAGAGGACTCCTTTATTTCTATTTTGAGTTAGTGCTCATTCTTCCTCCAACAGAGGTCCAGATATCCTCCTGTTTCAGGGTCTTCCTCAGGGAGTTCAACAGATATTTCCAAGCACAAGATTGCCAAATAG
>NW_015167099.1:9783-10659 GCF_001447785.1 Gekko japonicus | reverse complement strand
GTGTGATAATGTTTATATGATAATTAATATGGTGAATAATTTATAAAAAATTTTCAATATAGATATAAAAACGAATAAAAATATAAAAATTACTTGAGATACTTTGTAATTGTCTACAGCACAGTATTTGCTGATTTTTGGTATTTCCTACTTACCGTGGGTCCTATTTTGATTTTGTGGATTGCTGTATTGGGACACTTTCCTGGTTCCAGCAAAAGCCAGCTAGGATCTCTCCAGGACACCCACAAGCTGGACATGAAGAAAACAGTCCTCCTGCAGACTGGTAGACTGCCTCGGAACGGGGAGGTCCCATTATGTCTGGATCCTGGCTTTATTCCTTTTTATGGACTGTATGGTTTTAGAGGGTTCCCCCCCCCCTTTCTTTAGGACAGACTGCTACTGTTTTGAGTGTTCTGCATTCTTTTTTTTCATATATGTTTTTATTCAGTTTTTAACATCTTTACAGTTAGCAACATAGACACTAGTTACAACACAATATGACAGTGACTTGACTGTAAACCATGGTCTAGCTTACTAGTAACTATACAACATAAAACACTTCGATTTGTCATTTAGAAGGGGTTGTTCCCTTGGGTTGATTTCTGAGGCTGGTGTGTTTTTATTTGTTTGTTTTATTATTTTCGGTAATGTGGGTAGCCTATAAGTGTAACCGTTTGTGATATATTAGTTTTGTTGGTAGTATGTCATGTGTAGCCATATACTCCAGAACCGGAGAGTGTTCTGCATTCTTTATCCAGGTGGATATTATCTTCATGAAGGCAGAATGGAACTTCCCTGCTTTCCCCTTCCACTGCAGCTCACTGATCGATACAAAACTCTGCTCTGGGTAGGAGGGAAGGAGACCAGGGGAATAAC
>NW_015167099.1:7817-9719 GCF_001447785.1 Gekko japonicus | reverse complement strand
TGGAAAATACCTGGAGACTTTGGGGGTGGAGCCAGGAGAGGGCGTGGTTTGGGGAGGGGAGGGGCCTCAGCATAGTACAATGCCATAGCGTCTACCCTTCAAAGCAGCCATTTTCTCCAGGGGAGCTGATCTCTGTCGGCTGGGGATCAGTGGTAAAAGCGGGAGATCTCCAGGCCCCACCTGGAGGCTGGCAACCCTACGGTGGAAATTGCCAGTTTTGTCTGGACGGGGCTACCCTTTCCTAGGGAATTTTGCTGGCGATTTTACTTTAACACGTTGGTCTGTTTGTTTGTTTTTTTAGTGAACTTGATTTTCTAAACGGGGTTCACAAAGAAAGGAGGGAAATAGCATTTACATTGTATGGACTGTGGAACGCCCACCATGGAAGAAGCCGGGTGTCCCAGAGCCCGCTAGGAGGAGGAGCGTTTGGGGAAACAGCAGCTGTCGTAGAAGAACATCGCCGCCTCCCCCTTTTAGGGTTGCCAGCCTCCAGGTGGGGCCTGGAGATCTCCCACTTTTACAACTGATCTCCAGCTGACAGAGATCAGCTCTCCTGGAGAAAATGGCTGCTTCCAAGGGTGGACTCTATGGCACTGTACCATGCTGAGGCCCCTCCACCCCCAAAGTCTCCAGGTATTTTCCAACCCAGATCTGACAACCCTACCTCCTTTTCTTTCACGGTTTCTTTCCCCCACCTCTCTATCTCTAGTGACCCAGCAAAGCAGCGTTTTCATTCAGCCAGAAGATCTTCCTTTAAATACGACTTCTTCTGCAGGCAGCAAAAGGGGCGCGTCCCCCCTGGTTGGGACTGCCCTCTAGTCCCTCCGGCCAGCTTCGCCGGGGTCTCTTCCCTCTTTTTGCCCGTCCGCCCCCGCGGCCCCATCACTGCCTGGCCGAGACGGCGCATGCCCGGAGCCTCCATCGCCCCTTCATCCGCGCCCTCCGACTCCGCTTCGGGTTCGATCTTTGAATTTCCCGCTCCCTTTTTCCTTTCCCCGCTCAGAAACCCGGAGCTGCGGGGGGACCTGGGAACTGTAGTTTCTCGGAAGCCCGCGGGAAATCCAGCCGTGCGCAACGGGCCGATTCGCGCCCCGGGTGGGCACGCGTCTTCTGGCATTTGGGGTGAGGGGGAGAGACTCGGAGTACCGCCAAGGGAAAACGCGTGGCTTGTCTCCCCTCGTGGCCCTTCTCTGCGTCTGCTGGATCCGTGTGCTGCAGGCTCTCCTCTCCTGGTTGGTGCCGGAGCAGGCCACCACCTTTCCAGCTTTCACAGATTTGTTTGACAGGCAGAATTTGAAAGGGAGCAGAATGATTCCGGGCGTGCTGAAAAGACAGTGGAGAAAGAACAAACTTTAATTCTGGGCATAAGCACACTTCTTCAGATACAGTGAAACAGAATTTCCTCAGTCATTACATATAGGAAGAGAAAGGGTGGGGTTAGTTGCCTGGAAAGGCCAGTTAGAGTCAAAACAGTCTCTGTGCATCAGTCTTTGGTTACATGCTACTTTCTCCTATTTGCACAATTCCTCAAGTGGCAAAAAGTGCAGCACTACATGGTTTAGTCAGAAGCAAAAACTATTTTATTCAGTGGGCTTAGTCCATTTAGAGATTTTCTTAGGCTTGCAGTCTCCATTAGGATAAGAGAGATCACTGGACTCTAATAATGTCTTTGTAGCATTTGCATTATTTACAAGTATATAAACTGTACACAGGTAGAGGCACACCTGCCAGGCAGGCAATCTGCTGTCCCGCACCAGATCCTCCCACATGTTGTGTGCTTCCCACTTCAAGTGATAAGGAGTTCCACAAGCAGCATTAACAAGTGGAGTTTCTGCTGGATAAGAGTGCTGCACAGAATGACTGATGCCCTTTATAAGATTTGTCTTCTTTAGAAGTGGAGCA
>NW_015167099.1:0-7778 GCF_001447785.1 Gekko japonicus | reverse complement strand
CGAAAAAGGCCCCCCCCCCCCCCCCCCAAGCACCTCCAGCCAAGAGAACTCAACCAAGTGCTCAGCTCTGGCTTCAGTTTCAAATGAAAGACCTGTAAACTTCCTTCTACCTCTGCCCTGTCTCAGATCTCATCCCTGTGCAGGGAAAAAAGAAATCGCCTGACCCTTTGTCTTCGTTAAGAGAGTTTCTACAAATCAGCCTGTACTATCAGTTGGCAGCCAGGGGTCTCCCTGTTTCACAGGAAAAGCCCCACAGGTCTCCAGCACAGGGTTGCCAGCTTTTAAACTGGTTCCTCTTCCTATACCTATAATATGTTGATCTAGTGCAGTTACTAAGTGATGTTATTTACATGGTTGCTCTACGGGGGGGGGGGGGATGTCCTATCACTTTAATAGAGGTTTAATGTTATACTATTGGCCTGCTCACCATGAAAAGTTTCAGCTGCCTATTTCTAGATGATAAGCCTCTATTAAAGAGATGGGACATTTTCTCCAGGCAAGCTGGCAACCTCACAATCTTACAGCAAATGGGGGGGGGGACGGAACTAGAAGCGTCATGAACAAGAACAGATTTACCTTTGGTGTAGCCAGTTTGGTGTAGTGGTTAAGTGTGCAGACTCTAATCTGGGAGAACCGGGTTTGATTCCCCACGCCTCCACTTGCAGCTGCTGGATGACCTTGGGTCAGTCACAAGTTCTCTCAGGGGCAGTTCTCTCAGAGCTCTCTCAGCCCCACCTACCTCACAGGGTGTCTGTTGTGGGGAGGGGGAAGGGAAAGGAGTTTGTAAGCTGCTCTGAGACTCCAAGTGAAGGGCAGGGTACAAATCCAACCTCTTCTTCTTCTTCAAGGCATTTATATCCCAGTTCTCCACTGCATTCTTCGGGCAGCTCACAAGCTTTCCGTTAAAATACAATACGTTCAATAATAGCATTCAGCATTTTCATACCACTTTCAGGGGTCAAAGCTCTTCATTATCTGGCTATAATTCTTACAATAACCATATAATGTAGGCCAGCATTATTATCCCCATATTATAGCAGGGGGACTTCAGCTGAAAGAAAATGGCTTGCCTAAGGCCACCTGGTGAATCTGTGGCAGAGGAAAGTTGTGGGCCTAGGCTTGTGCTCGGGCCCATATATTCTCAGATGCCATTTATGCCTGCATGGGCTCTGTGGGGCTAGATCAGGGACAGAGCTTGAAAGAGGAATTAAACCCACTTCTTTAGCTCAGAAACCTCCTCCGTATAAAACAACACAACAGAGTTTTATATGGCCAAAAACACACCGTTGTGGCCTTGTGCAGAAACATGCAGCTGACAAGTTGGCCATTTCCACCATCTGCTGAGTTCAATGCTGTTGGGAATTGGGGTCCCCCCCCACACACACACACCCTCATAATGCATTTGTGTACCTGCTGGGGTCTTCCTCTGATCCTTCTCAACCTTGGGAAAGATAGCCGCTGTGCAGGTGGGGAAATCTGGATCTTTGCATCTATTTGCTCACCATTTTCTTTAACCCTGTTCTTCTCTCTGACTCGGGGGGGGGGGTTATGTTAAAAAAATCTGCATGTGTTGTATCCCTATGATATTATAAACAGTACGTGTACCAGGTTTTTTGAATTTCCAGCTATCTTTAAAAAAAAAATTAAAAACCAAAATATTTAGGCCCTTTCATTGCAGAAATGTAAGGGGAAAGGCATATCTCTGCAATGGAAAGGCTAGCGACCAAAAAAATATGGAAGCCAAGAATTCAGAGAAACTGGTACACATATTGTTATAGTGATACAACAATATTCTAGTGTCAATTTGAACATAATTGTAAAAGCCCTGGAGGCTCAGGGAAGAAGAAAAGAAGAAGAGAAAAGATTGGATTTATACCCCGCCCTTCACTTGAGTCTCAGAGCGGCTTACAAACTCCTTCCCCTCCCCACAACAGACACCCTGTGAGGTAGGTGGGGCTGAGAGAGCTCTGACAGAAACTGCTCTTTTTCAATAACAGCTCTTATCAGAACTACGGCTTGCCCAAGGTCATCCAGCAGGTGCAAGTGGAGGAATGGGGAATCAAACCCGGTTCTCCCAGGTTAGAGTTCACGCACTACACCAAACTGGCTCTACCTTAAGGAGTCTCAAAGTGGCTTTTTCCCTTCCCCTCCCCACAACAGGCACCTTGTAAGGTAGGTGGGGCTGAGAGTTCTGAGAGAACAGTGACTGGCCCAAGGTCACCCAGCGGGTTTGGTGTGGAGAAGTGGGGAATCAAACACGGTCCTCCAGATTAGAATCCACCACTCTTAACCACCACACCACACTGGTGCAGGGGAGAGATACTAGCCACTGCTGGGGAATGGGTCAGGGCACTGCAGGGAAACCTGCCCTGTGAAAGCAGAGTTACCAGGTTCCTGCTGGGGGCAGAGGATTCCTTGCCTCTGGCTCCCGTTTTTGCCATTGGGCAGATTTGTGGTTTTCTCTGGATGATGTCATTCTGCTCTAGGAATCACTGGAATCTTTATGGGTTTACCATAGAGTTTCTGGTGATTCTTAGAGAGGTATGATGAAGGTCCAGGTGCTGGACCAGGCCCAGTGCAGAACTCCCCAAGGACTTGTGAGAGACACCTCTGATTACCCTGTATCCGTTTCACACACCATTTCCCCTTTCCCTCCTCATGGCAGCCCCCACATCCTCACCTTTCCCTGCTCTCCTTCCCATTCACAAACCAACCTACAGAGTATTCCTGTGATCTGCAGGCGGTGCTTCAGAACAGGAGGAGCCCTGCAGGGTTGGACCAAAGGGCCCCCCTGTCCAGTTTCCTGTTCCCAGCAATGCCTGCGAGACCCCTCCAGGACAACCAAAGAGCTGGACACGAAGAAAACAGCCCTCCTGCAAACTCGTAAACTGGGAAGTACTATGATTAATGCCTGGCTCCTGGCTTTATTCGTTTTTATGCTTTGTTATGTTTGTAGGTAGTGCTTTTCTGCTCTGCTTCTTTAGGACAGACAGTTGCTTTTTCAGTGTTCTGCTGTTTTTATTCAAGCGGATGTATTCATTCGGGGGGGGGGTGCATTTTTAAAACACTGTGGTGATCTTGTGAGTTGCCTCAAAGGCTTCTTAATGGAGAAGGAGGGTTAGAATAAATAGTTTTATAAGAGAAGGCTACAGTTCACTGCAAATCTGCCTGGGAGTAAGGCACACTGGACACCACAGAAAGAGGCATTTGCTCAGGCTGTCTGTGTGGCCCTCTTTCCCCTTTTTTGTGTGCCTGTCAAGTGAGTGAGGAGGGGTGCACGGCTCAAGCCTTCCAAGGGGGCCCAATGCTCTCCTCCCCCAGAGAGAAAGAAAGAAAGCAGGCTGTGAGCACTGGGTCCTTCTAACACCACTGGGCCTCTCCTAGCCCCTGGCAGGGGGTTGGGTTGCCAGCTCCAGGTTGGGAAACTCCTGGAGTTTTAGGGGTAGAGCCTGGGGGAGGACAGGGACCTCAGTGGGGTGCAATGCCACAGAGTTCGCCCTCCAAAGCATCCCTTTACTCCGGGGGAACAGGTTGCTGTAGTCTGGAGAGGAGCGGTCCTGACAAGCCCTGGAGTGGGATCGGCTTCAAGAGTTCCTCCTTGTTTGAGGCGTCTTCCAGCTCTTGTTCACTGGGACGGTGTTCAGATTTCAAACCTTTCCGCTTCTGCCTCTCTGGGATGGTTTTCAAAAATGGGTCTAAAGTTTTACTTTTGGTGTTAATGGTCCATTTTCGACACCTCCTTATTTTCCGGGACGCCTCTTTCCCAGACCACTGGACTCGGCCTGCCCACTTTCAAGCCAAAGACTAACCGCCCTGGAGGACTGCAGGCTTCCGGGATTCAGGTGAGGCCCAGCAGGACAGGCCGCTCCTCCGAGGGCTGCCAACTCCAGGCGGAGAAATACCTGGAGATTTGGGGAGTGGAGCCTGAGGAAGGCGGGGTCTGGGGAGGGGAGGGGCTGACTTCAGTGGGGTAAAATGCCGTGGGACCCACTTTCCAAGGCGGCCATTTTCTCTCCAGGGGAACTGATCTCTGACGCCCGGAGATCCATCGTCATTCCAGGAGTTCTCCAGCCGCCACCTGGAGGTTGGCAACCCTAGGCTGTAGGCCTTGGATCCAGCCGCTAGAGCCACTGTGCCCCCGCGCCTGGGCTTCCTGCCGCCCTGCCAGATCGGAGGTCGACCTGAGCATCTCCCTCTATTACAGTGGCTCTCCAGACAACCAAGGCCAGTTCCCCTGAAGGAAAAATGGCGGCTTTGGAGGGTGGACTCTATGGTGTGAGAAAGCTTGCTGAGGCCCCTCCCCTCCCCCACCCTCCTGCTGCTCCACTCCCCGGATGGATCTCCAGATGTTTCCCTCCTGGGAGCTGGCAGCCCTACCGCCACCTCAGGAGGAGCCCCTTGCCCTGCTGGGCCTCCGCGCTGGCTCCCCTCAGCCTAGTGGCTCTCTCCCCTCCCCTGGATGGCGACTGAGAGGCTGTCTGAGCTTCTTCACTGCTGTCTGGTGTTAAGCCCTTCTGTTTTCCTTCCCCTGCAGAAGTTTCTCTCTCTCTCTCTCTCTCTTTCCCCCTCCAGTGCCCCTTCTGAGCTAAGTCATCAGCTCCGGTGTTCTCATGCATAGGGTGATCAGGTCACACCTATTCTTGACCCAGAGCAAGCCATTCCTTGTCTGTAGGGGGAGGATGGGGGAACTCTGCGGAATGGGCTTTCCGTGTAGCTTTAACAGTCCAGCTTTCCTGGAGGCACCTTTATTAATAACAAAAACAAAAAACCACGCATTCGAGTCTGGGGGGTATCCAGTGACAGACTCAAAGGATTCTTGCAGGTAGTGTAACGGTAGTCTGTGGCAGCAAAATAATGGGGTGGTGGTGGTGGTCTAGCTGTGCATTAAAGACCGACATCTTATTCCAGAACAAGCTGTTCTGATAGATCAAGATGGGTAGCCATGTTAGTCTGTCTGTAGCAGACTAATAACATATGTGGCAGGGGAGGAGCTTTCGTGAGTCACTGCTCCCTTCCTTAGATCATATCCATCTGAAGAAGTGAGCAGTGAGTGACTCATGAAAACTCACACCCGCCCACAAATGTTGTTAGTTTTCAAGGTGCTACTGGACCCAAGGCAAAACAGCCACCCACCTGAAAGGAACAACAACAATAGTGTTTCTGAAGGAGATTCATTCCAGCTGGGAGGCGTTAAAGTTGGAATTGCTATGCAGATTTCACACAAGTACTGTGAGGGGCTAGCACACAATAGCAAACGACCAGATTAGGAGTTAGCTGCCCATAGAGGCGCATTCCCTGTGGCTGCCTCCCTACCTTGCGCAATGGCCTCTGGGAGGAGGGGGGGAGGAGGGGGAAAGGAAGGCTCTGCAGTCTAGGTAAAAGTGGGTCTTCCAGGAGGACCCTTTCCCCAAAGGTCTGGGCCTATGGGTTTTCAAGGCGAGAGACCTTCGGAGGTGTTGTGCCCTCGCTTGGTGGTCTCCCATCCAAATATTAGCCAGGGCCAGCCCTGCTTAGCTTCCCACGAGATCCAGCTAGCCCGGGCTGTCCAGGGCAAGGGATAGGGCTGTTCCAGAAGGGAATGGTTCAGAAAGGTGCTTTTGTAAAGGGAGGAAGGCAGCAGTCGGCACCACTGTTTAATAGGTAGTAGCTGTTTGTCATAGGTATGGCGCGGCAGCTATTGCACGGCTGCATCTTGTGATTCCATCCTCTGTGTTGCTTTACGTAAGACAGGGGACGCTGTTCTTTCTTGGCCTCGCTTCTAGTGTTTGTAATCCCGGTCCAACTGCATGGTTTATCAGAGATCTCCCTCTGTCACGCATGCATCCCATCATGCCTGACTGCAGTGTTTTGTACCTGGTGCCTCAACGAGAAAGGTGGGACAATAAATACGTGGAAATATGAAATGAACGCTACGCAGAGTTATGCTCTTCCAAGTCTTCTCCCAGCCACCCTCCTTCCACGGGCTTACAGACTGCGCTGGCAGCGTCCCACAGCAAGGCCGAATGGCCTCTGAAAAGCCATTCCCTCAAAGTTTTGCGGGTGGTTTTTTTGGCCGGGGCGGGGGAGAACCACTCTTGATATTTTTCAAGAGTTGTAGGTAGGAATAATGTCGGCAATTTTATTTTAACGCATTGGTCTGATTAAAGAAAAGGGGAGGGGCAGCTTGAATGCTCCTTGGTTAGTCTATGGCTGCTCCAGTCCCGAAGACCAGCGCAGAAGCAGAAGGTTTGGATGGTGGGAAGCAATGGAGGGCCAGAGGAAAAGCAAGGAGGAAATAAAAGGGAAGAGGAAGCAAAGACGATGTGTGTTCACGTCAGCTGTCATTCCTTGCAGACAGCAAGACCGCACTTCACGCACTCGTGCTCTTCCCCGCGCGTGTGGCTGGTCTCCCGCACCCTTTCTTTGTCGTCGGAAGCGTTCGGCTTCCTCGAGCAGTGCCCGCGTCAGCCGTGAAGCTAAAGGGCTAACAACTTGCAGGGCATGATGGGAAAGGAGGCGGAGCTATGCAGATCAGTAGCCAATGCCTCTCCCAGCCCTGGCGCTCCACACCGACACTAACAAAGGGCAAGAGAACCCACGGGTGACGACGCCAGGCGGTCTTTCGGGAGGCTGAATACCGGGAGGCAGAAAGCGCAGCAGTTCTGCGAGGCAGCGGGAGGTGTTGTGACCCCGGCCGTGCCGACTGTGGCGTTGGGCTGCTCAGGCCGCGGCGTCACTGAGCCCTGCAAGTCCATCAGGTCGGTACGAAATAAACTTTTCTGGTTCGTTTTAGTATCGCTTCTCGGCCTAATGGCTAAGATCAAGTGTAGTATCTGTTCTTATCAGTTTAAAATCTGATACGTCCTCTATCTGAGGACTATATTTTGAATGGATTTTTGGAGCTGGGAGATGGAATAGGGGCTTGCTCCGTCCACTCCACGCATCGACCTGGTATTGCAGCGCCTCCAGGACCGGTGCACCTCCCCACCCCGGGGAGAATATTCACGGTTCAAAAACAGAATGAAAGCTCTTTTTCTCGCCTCTTCTCTTACTGCTCCTTGCTTTTCTTTTCTAAGAAGAAAAAAGTTCATGTTTTCCTCACGTCGCTTCCCCTTTTAATCATTCCTTTTCTTTCTTCCTATAATTTTATGACTAACACAATGTATGTTGAGGCGCCGAGTGGCAGGTGTCCAGAGGGAGGCACGTCCGACTCTTCGCGACCCCATGACCCAGATCACGCCAGGGCTCCTGGTCTTTCGCCGTCCTCTGAAGTTTGCTCAATTTCATGTTAGTTGCATCTATGACATAATATACGTGAGCACTCCCTTAAGAAAAGTCAGCCTGTTCTTGTTAGTTTAATGTCTGCTACATCCTGCTTTGGAGGACGGTGCATCACCCGGGGAAGAAAACGACTGCTTAAAAACAGATCCAAAATGTTCTCTTGCCTTATTCTTCTCTAATTTCATTTTCACTTTAATACTCAAAATCGTAGTTTTACACAAATGAATGTGTGTCAGTGTTAACTTCTGAAAGTGTTAAATTCTGAAAGAGGAAATACCAGATTAAAAATCAAAAAAACTCCGACCACCTGTTTTTAAATGTTGCAAGAATACTTAAATCCCTCTTATTTGCTTAAACAGCAAAAGAGCAACACATTTCAAAACGGGCAGAAGGCACACTGAAATGCTCAGAATTATGCCCCAAAGCCTCTTGAGGGTGGATTAATTGGGGCAGAGTTCCTTTGATTTTTAATCTGGTATTTCCTCTAAGGAAGTTAACACTGACACACATTCATTTGT
>NW_015167098.1:434144-438102 GCF_001447785.1 Gekko japonicus | reverse complement strand
CTGTTCCTCTCTTGCCATGGCTCTTGACACAGGGAGGGGCCATGGCTGAGTGGAAGAACCTCTGCTTGGCATGCAGAAGGTTCCAGGTTCAATTTCCAGCATCTCCCATTAAAGGGATCAGGTAGTAAGTGATGTGAAAGGCCTCTGCCTGAGACCCTGGAGAGCTGCTGCCTGTCTGAGTAGACAATACTGACCTTGATGGACCAGTGACCTGACTTAATAGAAGGTATATTCATAGTAGTCTTGATTCTAGGTATGTTCATTTGGGAACTTTACAGATTAATTTACTTATTGATACATTATGTCATATTTAAATACTTTGTCAGTGACATAACATAAGACTGCAGTGGTTTGCACATTTATCTCAGGAGTGTTGTATATGCGGAGTCTTGCTTCAGAGTAAAGATGGAGGAGAGTAGGCTGCATATGAATTCTACCTCCATCTTCTTGGTGATTTTGTTCCTTCTGATATAAATAAAGCGGATGTGAGGGCGATCTGTCTGCGGCATCTGTCACCCCATTGATTGCCAGGGTTGATTCGGCTGATCTGGCTAGCTAGGCGGGTGTCCCCTACCTCCCTCACCGCTCCATGTGTGTCCCTCCAGAAGCTTGATTGAAGAGGACGACCATCCCAGATAGGAGTGTTCTGTTCTTTGATATAAATAAAGCTGAGCCAGAACCATCAACTAGTACTTGAAGACTTGTTGTTTATTTTAAAAGAAAGCACAAGCCAGCAATTCAACCTTGAATTAATTAGTTCAGGAATGCAATCCTGTGTGTGCGTATTAGGAAGCAATCCCCATTCATTGAAATTTGCTTCATTGTGTGTAGTAAAAATGGTGTCTGGACCAGCAGCCAGCAAATCTCATGTTAGTTTTTTTGATGTTGAGCTTCAAGCCCACTTTTGCGCTCTCCTCTTTTACCCTGAGCAAGAGACTCTTAAGGTCCTCTTCACTTGCTGCCATTAGAGTGGTATCGTCTGCATATCTGAGGTTGTTGATCTTTTCCCCAGCAATCTTAATTCCCGCTTGTGATTCATCCAGGCCAGCATTTCGCATGATGTACTCTGCATATATATTAAGTAAGCAAGGTGACAATATACATCCTTGTCGTACTCCTTTTCCTATGCTAAACCAATCAGTTGTTCCATATCCAGTTCTAACTGTTGCTTCTTGACCCTTATACAGGTTTCTCAAGAGACATGTGAGGTGGTCTGGTACTCCCATCTCTAAGGATCCACATAGTCAAAGGCTTTAGCATAGTCAATGAAGCAGAAGTAGATGTTTTTCTGGTACTCTCTTGCTTTCTCCATAATCCAGCAAATGTTGGCAATTTGATCTCTAGTTCCTCTACCTCTTCGAAACCCAGCTTGTACTTCTGGCAGTTCTCTATCCACGTACTGTTGAAGCCTAGCTTGTAGGATCTTGAGCATGACCTTGCTAGCGTGTGATATGAGTGCAATTGTGCGATAGTTTGAACATTCCTTGGCATTGCCCTTCTTTGGGATTGGAATGTATACTGACCTTTTCCAATCCTGTGGCCACTGTTGCGTTTTCCAAATTTGCTGGCAAATTGAGTGCAGCACTTTAACAGCATCATCTTTTAAGACTTTGAATAGCTCAGCTGGGATACCATCACCTCCACTAGCTTTGTTGTTAGTGATGCTTTCTAAGGCCCATTTAACCGCATTCCAGGATGTCTGGCTCGAGGTCAGTGATTATACCGTCGTGGTTGTCAAGGACATCGAGGTCTTTCTTGTATAGCTCTTCTGTGTATTCTTGCCATCTTTTCCTAATCTCTTCTGCTTCTGTTAGGTCCCTACCGTTTTTGTCCTTTCTCATGGCCAGCTTTTCATGGAATGCTCCCTTGATTTCTCCAACTTTCTTGAAGAGATCTCTAGTCCTTCCCATTCTATTGTTTTCCTCTATTACTTTGCATTGTTCATTCAGGAAGGCCTCCTTATCTCTCCTTGCTGTTCTCTGGAAATCTGCATTCAGTTGGGTAAATCTTTCCTTTTCGCCTTTGCCTTTTGCTTTCCTTCTTTCCTCTGCTATTTGTAAAGCCTCATCAGACAGCCACTTTGCTTTCTTGCATTTCTTTTTCTTTGGGATAGTGGTGATTGCAGCCTCCTGTACCATGTCATGAACCTCTGTCCATAGTTCTTCAGGCACTCTTATCAAATCTAGACCCTTGATCCTGTGCTACTAGCAAACAAATGGATTGATGCAAATTGAACTCATCTATGATACAGCACCCGCACTGCTTATCTCAATCATTGAACACTATACATGATGCGAAAGCCCCTTTACTGTGCCTTTTAGAATCTGATTCTCAAACAGTTTGGATTGAGTTTTGAAACAGCTCTATATTGTGTTTGTTTTTGATAGACAGCTGCTGTTGGATTATAGCATCTGTCTTGGGTGTTTGACTGCAATCAGTTATTGTCAAATAATGCACTATGTCAGTGGTAGCTAATCTTTTAAATTTCATTATGGTATTAATTTCATTTGGAAGCAGAAGTATGGGCTACTTGCCACCTAGCCCTGCTACAATCAGGTGGAGACGTAATGGCCCAGGAAAAGACGGGTAAAACTTTCCCCCTATTTTAAGACTGTTCTAATTTTCTATCAGAAAAGTTTGGAACTTTTTGGAAGCACTGAAAAAAAAACAATTTAGAAGGTGATTTGTTTATTCATTTTCTTTTGGAATGAGTGAAATGTGTTAGGTAGCATAATGCAGAAGTCTGCAGCTCTTTTCTCACCTCTAAAATGGAATAGTTCAGGCCAGCCTAGTAGAATTTGATCAGTATCTCTTCGGGCCATCCATGGAGCTTTGCTGCTTGCGACTTGAACTCATCTGTGTACTTGTGTAAACACCTCATTGATTAAGTTCATGAATACGCCGGGTGCCCTGGCTAAGCCGAATGGCATCACCAAGTATTAGAATTGCCCCAATGGTGTGTTAAAGGCAGTTTAGTGTTTGTCCTCTCTTGAATGCGCACTTGGAAATAGGTGTGGAGATCTAGTTCGGTAAATATCCGTCCCTGGGATGCCTCCACCAACAGGTCCTTGATTAGTGGGAGGGGTAGGTGTTGGACATCGACACTGCATTCAGACCACGG
The DNA here is from genome assembly GCF_001447785.1 of Gekko japonicus. Classification (NCBI taxonomy): domain Eukaryota; kingdom Metazoa; phylum Chordata; class Lepidosauria; order Squamata; family Gekkonidae; genus Gekko; species Gekko japonicus. Next base: position 434,981 of record NW_015167098.1, on the reverse strand, counting down.
CAGTCGGTACACAGTCTCAACTCCCTCATCCTTCTTCTTCCAAAATAGCACCAGGGCCACAAACGGCGAGGAAGCCAGCCAGATGAACCCCTGTGCCAGATTTTTGTCAATGAACTGTCTGAGTTTTGCCTTCTCAGCTGGGCTCATTGCATACAGTTTTCCCTTGGTTCCCTACGGCACTTAAGGAAGCGATGGTCCGTCCTCTCCTGAAAAAACCAACTTTAGACCCGTCCGAATTGGCCAACTATCGGCCGGTGTCTAACTTGCCCTATTTGGGCAAATTGATTGAGAGGGCGGCGGCGGTACAGCTTCAGGGCTTTCTGGATGACGCTTCTGTCCTGGATCCACTTCAGTCCGGTTTTCGCCCTGGTCACGGGACGGAGACGGCGCTGGTTGCCCTTACTGACGACCTCCGGAGGCATCTGGATTGAGGTGGTGTGGCGGCACTGGTGTTGTTAGATCTGTCGGCTGCGTTCGATACGGTCGACCACCAGTTGTTGACCCACCGCCTCGCCGACGCGGGGATACAGGGGCTTGCCCTTCAATGGCTTGCCTCTTTTCTCCAAGATCGGGGACAGAGAGTGGTAATAGGGGAACAGCAGTCCCAGAGACACCCGCTTGAATGCGGTGTGCCTCAGGGGGCAGTGCTTTCCCCGATGCTTTTTAACATCTATATGCGCCCTCTCGCCCAGATTGCCAGGAGGTATGGGCTGGGTTGTCATCAGTATGCAGATGACACCCAGCTCTATCTGATGTTGGGTGGCCGGTCGGGCTCCGACCTGGAAGATCTGTACCAGGGATTACAGGCCGTGGCTGGGTGGCTCAGGCTGAGTCGGC